>NC_083097.1:75799076-75886981 GCF_949774975.1 Lagenorhynchus albirostris | reverse complement strand
CTTTAAGAATAGGGAAACAAGGGAAACCTTTTCCCTTATTTTCAACAGGGAGAATTAAGCCTCTTATTTTTGCTTTGTATCTGCCCTTAATTTATATGTCTACGTGTGTGTGTGTCTTTTTAAAAATAGCATATATATGAGACTTAACCACACTATAGTGTATATTATAATTTATATTGTATATGTAAATATAAAATCACTATATTAATCTTCAGAGTAATTATGTATTTATTTAATTTATATATATTATATATTTATATATTTCATGAAACAGTTTCTAACCCAAAGGAACTTATAAATGAAAAGAGTGTTAGCTTGAATAGATTAACAAGTCACTTATCTATATTCTAAAGATGGTTATTTTTTTCACTGATACTAAAAAATTCTTTTTAATTGAAGTATAGTTGATTTACAATGTTGTGTTAGTTTCAGATGTGCAGCAAAGTGATTCAGTTATACATATATAGAGAGAGGTGGTTATATTAAAACAAATTTTAAATATTTTCTAAAAAGTAACCTTCTTTGTTCATAATGGCCTTGAGGCGCCATCAAAACAAGTCACTGAGGGACTTCCCTGGCAGTCCAGTGGTTAAGACTCTGTGCTTCCACTGCAGGAGGGATGGGTTCAATCCCTGGTCGGGGAACTAAGATCCCACATGCCGCAGGGCACGGCCAAAAAAAAAAAAAAAAAAAGATAAAACAAACATACAAAGAAACAAGTCACTGAGCTCTGATGCTTTTGTTATAGACTGCTTCATTTTTTTGTTGTTGTTGTTTTTTTTTTTTTTTTTTGCGGTACGCGGGCCTCTCACTGTTGTGGCCTCTCCCGTTGCGGAGCACAGGCTCCGGACGCGCAGGCTCAGCGGCCATGGCTCACGGGCCCAGCCGCTCCGCGGCATGTGGGATCTTCCCGAACCGGGGCACGAACCCGTGTCTCCTGCATCAGCAGGCAGACTCTCAACCACTGCGCCACCAGGGAAGCCCCTGCTTCATTTTTATTTGCTAAACCATCTACAGTTAATTTCCTGTCCTACCTGGTCAATAAGAAATCATATTGAGAAGTAAAACAATGATTAAAATACTGTACTTTGCATTCATAAATTGTTATTTAGGTCAAAATTCAGATGTTAGTATTAAAAAGAAAATATGACATGGAATATAAGGATATAATTTTTAAATTAAAAATATTTTATTGCCCATATATTAAAACAAACCTAGAGCAAAACCACCTCAAGTGACCATTGATCTTCGCAGGGGATAAAATAAGGGAAAGCTGTATGTGCTGTATGCTACATTTAGAATCAAGTCTATTTTTCATCAAATTCAATTATGTTTTTATTATACTCTAGAGAATAAACATAACAGTATAGGGTATATATATTTTTAAAAATAAAATACTGAATAATAACCATGTTTCAGAAGAGTGTAAATCATTTCTGCACTCATTTATTGCCTTCTAACAGAATAGCTTTTAGAAAATTGTATGTCATGGCAAATCAGTTATGCCACACTTACATTGCAGTAGTTGAATTACCCTTGGCATTTTTGTATTCTAACAGTTCTATTTATCTCTCAATGGTGTACATTGAATAAGTAATGAACATCTGTATGATATGGCTTTTCCCAATACTTTTAAAGAAAAAAATTAGTAATTCGTTTTTAAATATGGTATTTTTCCTTACCCTTGAATTTTTAAAGTTGTATTTCTAGCAGTGACCCTGAATTCTAAGTGTGAATTCCTTCCCTCTTCTTAATATCATCAGATTTTATGAGCCACAGGGTCTTTTGCTTCCCAAAGCAGTGATTCACCAGAATGGACTAGAGTGCCCAGAGGTCACTGAACTTTCACCTGCCCTTCAAGAGAGGCTGTCATTCTCTCAGACCATTTTCACTTTTACATCCTCATTTCCATTCAAGTCAGAGCTAGGTGACTCTTAGGTCTGACAATGGAAATCAGTGATGGTGAATCATTTAATTTTAACACATATCAACATTGGTAGCAGGAGGATAAATAACCTGCCAAAGAGGAATACTATGAATGTTGTATCCACAGACTCACTTCAGTAACTAAAAACCACATGTAGCACTGAAATCTTTTTTGAGCTGAATGGAACTTATTATTAGTTTAACACAGTATTGAGGTCTAGAAGTTCTCTTGGGCTTACAATATGGCATGAATGATTTTTCTCCTCTTAATGGTCAGTTGGATAGCTATAATTGCATCATTAAGAGTTTCTTTTGCCTATCTGTTTCTTAATTATAGACAATCTTTGTGTGTACCCCAGGATGTAAGTTTTGCTGGCACTGTGCAGGATTTCTACTTTTTTTTTTTTTTTTTTTAATCTAAAGAAAGAACAAGAAGTGCTACCATGGATCATATTGTTTGTCTTGATCCAGGAGAGGTGGTGTCCGGGTGGTAGGGAAGGCGTTAACTTTATATTGTGACAGAATATTGGATACATGGTTTCTATAAATTTAACCATGCTCTCTGTTTCAAGGTGGCATATTGGACCACTTCCTCCTCATCATTTTCTGTCACCATTAGCTCCATTCAAATAATGTATGGTGCTCCAACTTCTTTCTCCACAGTCCTGTATTGTGTGCCCTCGATGCTTTCATTAGACGCTTTAGGACGCTGAGATAAGTAGCATAAAATGTGGGATCAGTAGTCCACTAGATGATTGTTAAGAGATTCTTTCAGGTAATGCATACATTTTAAGTGTTTGACAGGTTTTAAAAGTATAACTTTTATTTTTATGTGTGTTAGCTTTATCTACTTTTGGCCAAATAGGCATAAGACAATAAAGAATTATTGTTTGGGATATTCCTAAGGAATATTATTGTCATTATCTTTTCATGGGAAATAAGGAAAGGGAAGTAAGTGTCTTCCTATTTATAAACTGTTTTAATAACAAAAGTATGAATAATATTGTACTGAGAATCTAGACCTCATGAGGAGATTGAGCCAGCAATAGTCAGGCCACTACTCCCCATTGAGGGTCAGAGTTAATGGTCCAGGGGGAAGTAAGCCCCCCACCCCTGAGATACCAACCAGAGGTGCCAGGTAAAGATAGCCCAGCTGTGAGGTCAAGAACAGAGGAGGAAACACTAAAAGGGGACTGAGCCCTGGTAAGGAGATGTGACTGCTGTGGCTGGCTCATCTTTCCTATAAATGATTGATGCCTTGAGATCTAACCCAACCCTGACAGCTTTCCCTGGAAAAGAGTCTTGTCAAGGATTTAACAGAGTCCACACCTTGTCTTAAAAGGCTCACTAACACCACAGCATTTGCTAATCACAATCTTTATTCTAGAATCATGACTAAGAATACCTTTTTATGGAACTTGGGATGGAGCTGAGTTGGGGGCCTGCAAAATGGTATTCTTATTTCCTTTATTTCTGCTTTAAAGACCAGCTGTTCTTCATTATATTCTCATTACCTAAAACAGCCTTGGCAGAAAGTAGGCTGGAGGATGATCAATAAATGTGTTTGTTAGACATCTGTTGTGTTTGCTTTAGCTTCAGCTAGTGTGAAGTTAGATGAGTAGAATGTGATAGTTTTCTTTTCCATTAAGTATTTTACAATATAAACATAATACATACTCAGGAAAAATTTCAGACGGTAGAGAAAGGCAGATATAAGGAAAAGTTGAGTATGGAAGGGCAGAGATGAGGAAAAGTTTTCTTACTCTTCTGACTCTCCTAGTCTTGGTCTTCAGAG
The DNA here is from genome assembly GCF_949774975.1 of Lagenorhynchus albirostris. NCBI lineage: Eukaryota > Metazoa > Chordata > Mammalia > Artiodactyla > Delphinidae > Lagenorhynchus > Lagenorhynchus albirostris. Next base: position 75,883,260 of record NC_083097.1, on the reverse strand, counting down.
GTACCCTATATTAGTGAATTACTGTATAACTATCCAGAAATGTTCTCTACATATAGATGTGTGTACCCAAGAATATATTCCCCTTTTTACACAAATGGGAATTTGTGTATATGCTGCAATTAGATTTTTTTAACTTAATGTATTTTTAAAATCTCTCCATAGAACAAGCCAATTCCCTCTTGATGAGTATTTACGTTATTTGCAGTCTTTCTGCTATTACTGCACACACACATGCATATGTGTGTCCTTCCTTCCTTAGGAAAGTTTATGTGATGGTTTCTTAGAAGTTGTACAATTAGCTGTTATAAAATTGTTCCACAGAAGTGCTGCAGCTGTCTTCTCTCCTATTGGCAGTATATGAAACTGTATGCTGTATGTCCTGCCTCCTCACAATGTGACCATGTGTACTATTAAAACCCTCAGTTTGTAACTTGCAGTCAACTCTGTTGTCTGGCTTAGTGATTGAATTTATCGGGACAATGGAGATAAAGATGTAAATCAGATGTGTTCCCAGATCTCTTCTGATTTTCATTATTATTTTTTTTGATTTTCATTATTACGTATGTTCTCCCTCTCTCTTCTTTTTTTTTTTTTTTTTTTATCTCTTTCTCAGGAAGAGAATCAAGGAAATCATCACAGAGTAAATGCTGGTGCAGATTCCCTGCATTTCTCCTGATTTCAACTTGTGTGGTTTCATTGGGATAAGCCACATTCTGACTTTAGTAACTGTGCTGAATACGGAAGCTAGGCAAGCCTCCATAGATAAAAAAGAAAGCACATTAACTTACCCTTGCTTGTCATGGGTATTAAACTTCCATGTCCTAATACCCCTATAGAACATTTCCGGGAAATGTTCTTTATGTTGTTAACACAGCCCTGTGCCACTTCCATGGAGCTCCCATCATCACTAGAGTCTAGGGAAAGGGATCCGAAGTCAGATGTAAATTTAAGAATGAAAACCGTGCCTTTGGATATGATGCCAGGCTCACTACAGTACTGCCAGGACTACCCGTCATTGACTGGAAGTTGGGGAGTATTTCACAATTGGTTGACAGTTTGGGGAGCGCTTCAGATTTTTTAGATTGGCACAGCCCTACACAGGGTCTGAACTTTCCTGAAGCAATCTGGACCATTCTAGAGCCTCTGTAAACTTTTGTGGTAAGGATTGGTGATGTAAAGCAACAAATAATGGAGGGTCCTAACTCTAAGGTTTCCTTTCATACTGTCTTCCTCAGAGAATAACTCCGAACAAAAGGAAGGTTGACAATAGATGGGAATCTTGGGAAGCTATTTCTGTAGTCCACATGAGAGATGATAAGATCCTGAGCCCTGTCTTTCACAGTAGGAATGGAAAGGGGAAGATTCATTTGAGAAAGACTTAATGAGAGTGTTGTTAACAGGGTTTGGGGACAACGATGTTTTTTTCCTGAAAGTGTAGTTAAAACTTTTTGAAATAACCAAAACGTCTCTGAAATCGAAAATAGTTCAGCAAAAATATCTAATTTCTTACTACACTTTCATTAAAGTAGTTGTTTTATAAACCCTTTTCTCAGCCTTTTAAAAAATATTATCGAGAAATATCTTTGTCTCAGGAAAATAAGTTTTTATTTCATGGCTGACTTACGTTTTAATTACATACTAGTTTTTATACATCAGCCCTCTTCCCTAATAATTACTGTTAATTCCAAGGAATTTTAATAATCTCTTTAGATGAGCTAGACTTATCTAAAAACAAAAGAACTCTTATTTACCACACAACTATTTCTTGGTGTTTTTAAACATATGATAGAATTGAAAAAGCCTTTTCCTTAGACTGAATTTATGTTGGTGAAAAGTATAAACAAGAGCACCAAAAGTGTAAAATCTTAAAAAAATTTTTTTAATGTTTACATTTCCCACACTGTAGAAATAGTCTTTAATCTCTGCCATTTTTGACACCTCTACCTTGATCTAAAAAAATAAGAATAAAAAGTCTAACCTATGAAAGCAAACCTATATGTTCTCTACAACCTTTACATCAAAGAAGTTCTAATAATTTTTACCGGTAGAACATACATTTTTTTTTCTCTTTGAACTTTTCTGTGATGGAATAATAAAGACTATGTGTTTTCAATCTTGAAAGAGTTTTTACAGTCAGCTTAAGTGCCAAGATTTTATATCATAATTATTCTCTTTTTCTCAGTTCCTCTTGCTGTCCTCAACTACACCAGCCCAATATTAATCATCTCTTGTGCTGTTGTTGATTAGTGCTGTCTGTTTAGTTATAGGACATCTCTGTCCTTTTGGAGTAAGCTAGTGCATCTATACATACACACATACATATATGCATAAATTTAGTTGTGACCAAAATAATAAATTCATATTTTTTATCATCCACATAAATATATTGATCATTTTAAAGTGACATGGCAGTGAGATCAGATGATCAGCAGTGAATTATCAGGGGTCAGGGATCAGGGACTTCTAAGCACAATGATTTCATTAGTTTTCTTAAAGCATCAATATCCTTGCATATAATCTCCTTTTCTACAGGGAGGAGGCTTTTCTACACCTCCCAGAGGCACATTGAACGGCTCCCTCCTGTTGTACTCTATTGTACTCACTTAGCACATCATACACACACCTCTTATCAAGTCTTACTGTAATGTAGTTATCCATTTACAGGCTTATCTCTCTCACTAGAAAGAATTCCTTTAGGGATGGGACCATGTCTTATTCATGTTTAGGCCCTTAGTATATATCACAGTGCCTACTACATATTCAGTATTCAGTTAATGTTTATCAAATATGCCTTCATTCAATAAGTAATTTGCACACTCAAAGAACCTAGGATTGAATGTTGAATGAGAAAATTACCACAGATATCCTTTTAAAAAGCATACTGCATGTTGCATCTTAAAAATGGTTTATAAATTGATTTACACACAGCCTCTTGGTAATGCATCCACTTGCACACACCATTAACTTGGATAATTCAGTCATTATAATTAAAGCACGTTGGGGTTCAAATTTATTAAGAAGTGTTGAGACATATGAAAAGGCATAAAGAGTACTATGATAAACATTCATGTGCCCACCATCCAGTATGAGGAATAAAACATTACCACTAGTGCTGAAACTCACTATGTGCATCTCCCCAGTCTCATCCCACTTCCACCCCACCCTGCATTTGGTGATGTTGCTCATTCCAGCACATTTCTTTTTTTTTTCTTTCAAATGTATGTATGAAAGTACGTATTTATTATTAAAGTATAGTTGATTTAAAATACTGTATTAGAGTAGAGGAACAAAGATGGCAGAGTAGAAGGACGTGCTCTCGCTCCCTCTTGTGACAACACCAGAATCACAACCAGCTGCTGGACAATCATTGACAGGAAGACACTGGAACTCTCCAAAAAAGATACCCCACATCCAAAGACAAAGGAGAAATGACAATGAGACGGTAGGAGGGGCACAATCACAGTAAAATCAAATCCCATAACTGCTGGGTGGGTGACTAACAGACTGGAGAACACTTATACCACAGAAGTCCACCCACTGGAGTGAAGGTTCTGAGCCCCACATCAGGCTTCCCAACCTGGGGGTCCAGCAACGGGAGGATGAATTCCTAGAGCATCAGACTTTGGAGCCTAGTGGGATTTTATTGCAGGACTTGGACAGGACTGGGGGAAACAGAGACTCCACTCTTGGAGGGCACACACAAAGTAGTGTGTGCATCAGGACCCAGGGGAAGGAGCAGTGACCCCAGGGGAGACTTAACCAGACCTACCTGCTAGCATTGGAGGGTCTCCTGCAGAGGTGGGGGGTGGCTGTGGCTCACCATGGGGACAAGGACACTGGCAGCAGAAGTTCTGGGAAGTACTCCTTGGTGTGAACCTCCCAGAGTCTGTCATTAGCCCCACCAAAGAGCCCAGGTAGGCTCCAGTGCTGGGTTGCCTCAGGCCAAACAACCAACAGGGAGGGAACCCAGCCGCATCCATTAACAGTCAAGCAGCTTAAAGTTTTACTGAGCTCTGCCCACCAGAGCAACAGTCAGCTCTACCCACCACCAGTCCCTCCCATCAGGAAACTTACACAAGCCTCTTAGATAGCCTCATCCACCAGAGGGCAGACAGCAGAAGCAAGAAGAACTACAATCCTGCAGCCTGTGGAACAAAAACCACATTCACAAAAAGACAAGATGAAAAGGCAGAGGGCTATGTACCAGATGAAGGAACAAGATAAAACCCCAGAAAAACAACTAAATGAAGTGGAGATAGGCAACCTTCCAGAAAAAGAATTCAGAATAATGATAGTGAACATGATCCAGTTCCTGGGAAAAAGAATGGAGGCAAAGATCGAGAAGATGCAAGAAATGTTTAACAAAGACCTAGAAGAATTAACAAACAAACAGGGATGAGCAATACAATAACTGAAATGAAAAATACACTAGAAGGAATCAATAGCAGAATAACAAAGGCAAGGCAGAAGAACGGATAAGTGACCTGGAGGACAGAATGGTGAAATTCACTGCTGCAGAACAGAATAAAGAAAAAAGTATGAAAAGAAATGAAGACAGCCTAAGAGACCTCTGGGACAACATTAAATGCAACAAGATTCGCGTTATAGGGATCCCAGAAGGAGAAGAGAGAGAGAAAGGACCAGAGAAAATATTTGAAGAGATTATAGTTGAAAACTTCCCTAACATGGGAAAGGAAATAGCCACCCAAGTCCAGGAAGCACAGCAAGTCCCATACAGGATAAACCCAGGGAGAAACACGCCGAGACACACAGTAATCAAACTGGCAAAAATTAAAGACAAAGAAAAATTATTGAAAGCAGCAAGGGAAAAACGATAAATAACATACAAGGGAACTCCCATAAGGTTAACAGCTGATTTCTCAGCAGAAACTCTACAAGCCACAAGGGAGTGGCACGACATACTTAAAGTGATGAAAGGGAAGAAACTACAACCAAGATTACTCTACCCGGCAAGGATCTCATTCAGGTTCGATGGAGAAATCAAAAGCTTTACAGACAAGCAAAAGCTAAGAGAATTCAGTACCACCAAGCCAGCTATACAACAAATGCTAAGGAACTTCTCTAAGTGGGAAACACAAGAGAAGAAAAGGACCTACAAAAACAAACCCAAAACAATTCAGAAAATGGTAATAGTAACATACATATCGATAATTAACTTAAATGTGAATGGATTAAATGCTCCAAGCAAAAGACACAGACTCGCTGAATGGATACAAAAACAAGACCCATATATATGCTGTCTACAAGAGACCTACTTCAGACCTAGGGACACATACAGACTGAAAGTGAGGGGGTGGAAAAAGATATTCCATGCAAATGGAAATCAAAATAAAGCTGGAGTAGCAATACTCACATCAGATAAAATAGACTTTAAAATAAAGATTGTTAGAAAAGACACAGAAGGACACTGCATAATGATCAAGGGATCAATCCAAGAAGAAGATAGAACAATTGCAAATATATATGGACCCAACATAGGAGCACTTCAATACATAAGGCAACTGCTAACAGCTATAAAAGAGGAAATCCACAGTAACACAATAATAGTGGGGGACTTTTTACGCCAATGGACAGATCATACAAAATGAAAATAAATAAGGAAACACAAGCTTTAAATGACACAATAGACCAGATAGATTTAATTGATATTTATAGGACATTCCATCCAAAAAAAGCAGATTACACTTTCTTCTCAAGTGCACATGGAACATTCTCCAGAATAGATCACATCTTGGGTCACAAATCAAGCCTCAGTAAATTTAAGAAAATTGAAAGCATATCAAGTATCTTTTCTGACCACAACGCTATGAGATTAGAGATGAATTACAGGAAAAAGAACGTAAAAAACACAAACACATGGAGGCTAAACAATACATTACTAAATAACAAAGAGATCACTGAAGAAATCGAAGAGGAAATCAAAAAATACCTAGAGATAAATGTCAATGAAAACACAACGATCCAAAACCTATGGGATGCAGCAAAAGCAGTTATAAGAGGGAATTTTATAGCTATACAAGCCTACGTCAAGAAACAAGAAAAATCTCAAGTAAACAATCTAACCTTACACCTAAAGGAAATAGAGAAAGAAGAACAAACAATACCAAAAGTTAGCAGAAGGAAAGAAATCATAAAGATCAGAGCAGAAATAAATGAAGTAGAAACAAAGAAAACAATAGCAAAGATCAATAAAACTAAAAGCTGGTTCTTTGAGAAGGTAAACAGAATTGATAAACCATTAGCCAGACTCATCAAGAAAAAGAGGGAGGGGGGCTTCCCTGGTGGCTCAGCAGTTGAGAGTCCGCCTGCCGATGCACGGGACACAGGTTTGTGCCCCGGTCTGGGAAGATCCCACATGCCGTGGAGCACCTAGGCCCCTGAGCCATGGCCGCTGAGCCTGTGCGTCCAGAGCCTATGCTCCACAACGGGAGAGGCCACAACAGTGAGAGGCCCGCATACCACAGGGAAAAAAAAGAAAAAAAAAAAGAGGGAGAGGACTCAAATCAATAAAATTAGAAATGAAAAAGGAGAAGTTACAACAGACACCGCAGAAATACGAAGCATCCTAAGAGACTACTACAAGCAATTCTGTGCCAATAAAATGGACAACCTGGAAGCAATGGACAAATTCTTAGAAAGGTATCACTTTCCAAGACTGAACCAGGAAGAAATAGAAAATATGAACAGACCAATCACAAGTAATGAAATTGAAACTGTGATTAAAAATCTTCCAACAAACAAAAGTCCAGGACCAGATGGCTTCACACATGAATTCTATCAAACATTTAGAGAAGAGGTAACACCCATCCTTCTCAAACTCTTCCAAAAAATTGCAGAGGAAGGAACACTCCCAAACTCATTCTATGAGGCCACCATCACCCTGATACCAAAACCAGACAAAGGTACAACAAAAAAAGAAAATTACAGACCAGTATCACTGATGAATATAGATGCAAAAATCCTCAACAAAATACTAGCAAACAGAATCCAACAGCACATTAAAAGGATCATACACTATGATCAAGTGGGATTTATCCCAGGGATGAAGGATTCTTCAGTACATGCAAATCAATCAATGTGATACACCGTATTAACAAATTGAAGAATAAAAACCATATGATCATCTTAATAGATGCAGAAAAAGCTTTTGACAAAATTAGACACCCATTTATGATAAAAACCCTCCAGAAAGTGGGCATAGAGGGAACCTACCTCAACATAATAAAGGCCATATACAACAAACCCACAGCAAACATCCTTCTCAATGGTGAAAAACTGAAAGCATTTCCTCTGAGATCAGGAACAAGACAAGGATGTCCACTCTCACCACTGTTATTCAACATAGTTTTGGAAGTCCTAGCCACGGCTATCAGAGAAGAAAAAGAAATAAAAGGAATACAAATTTGAAAAGCAGAAGTAAAACTGTCACTGTTTGCAGATGACCTGATACTATACATAGAGAATCCTAAAAATGCCACCAGAAAACGACTAGAGCTAATCAATGACTTTGGTAAAGTTGCAGGATACAAAATTAATACACAGAAATGTCTTGCATTCCTATATACTAATGATGAAAAATCTGAAAGAGAAATTAAGGAAACACTTCCATTTACCATTGCAAGAAAAAGAATAAAATACCTAGGAATAAACCTACCTAGGGAGACAAAAGACCTGTATGCAGAAAACTATAAGACACTGATGAAAGAAATTAAAGATGATACCAACAGATGAAAAGGTATACCATGTTCTTGGATTGGAAGAATCAATATTGTGAAAATGACTATGCTACCCAAAGCAATCTACAGTTTCAATGCAATCCCTATCAAATTACCAATGGTATTTTTTACGGAACTAGAACAAAAATCTTAAAATTTGTATGGAGACACAGAAGACCCCGAATAGCCAAAGCAGTCTTGAGGGAAAAAGGAGCTGGAGGAATCAGACTCCCTGACTTCAGACTATACTCCAAAGCTACAGTAATTAAGACAATATGGTACTGGCACAAAAACAGAAACATAGATCAATGGAACAAGATAGAAAGCCCAGCGATAAACCACGCACCTATGGTCAACTAATCTATGACAAAGGAGACAAAGATATACAATGGAGAAAAGACAGTGTCTTCAGTAAGTGGTGCTGGGAAAACTGGACAGCTACATGTAAAAGAATGAAATCAAAACACTCCCTAACACCATATACAAAAATAAACTCAAGACGGAGTAAAGACCTAAATGTAAGATCGGACACTATAAAACTCTTAGTGGAAAGCATAGGAAGAACACTCTTTGACATAAATCACAGCAAGATCTTTTCTGATCCACCTCCTAGAGTAATGGAAATAAAAACAAAAATAAACAAATGGGGCCTAATGAAACTTCAAAGCTTTTGCACAGAAAAGGAAACCATAAATAAGACGAAAAGACAACCCTGAGAATGGGAGAAAATATTTGCAAATGAATCAACGGAAAAAGGATTAATCTCCAAAATATATAAAGAGCTCATGCAGCTCAATATTAAACAAACAATCCAATCCAAAAATGGGCAGAAGACCTAAATAGACATTTCTCCTAAGAAGACATACAGATGGCCAAGAAGCACATGAAAAGCTGCTCAACATCACTAATTATTAGAGAAATGCAAATCAAAACTACAATGAGGTATCACCTCACACCAGTTAGAATGGGCATCATCAGAAAATCTACAAATAACAAATGCTGTAGAGGATGTGGAGAAAAGGGAACCCTCTTGTACTGTTGGTGGGAATGTAAATTGATACAGCCACTATGCAGATCAGTATGGAGGTCTCTTAAAAAACTAAAAATAGAATTACCATATGATCTAGCAATCCCACTACTGGGCATATACCCAGAGAAAACCATAATTCAAAAAGACACATGCACCCCAATGTTCATTGCAGCACTATTTACAATAGCCAGGTCATGGAAGCAACCTAAATGTCCATCGACAGACGAATGGATAAAGAAGATGTGGTACATATAAACAATGGAATATTACTCAGCCATAAAAAGGAACAAAATTGAGTCATTTGTTGAGACGTGGATGGATCTAGAGACTCTTACTTCACAGAGTGAAGTAAGTCAGAAAGAGAAAAACAAATATCATATATTAACACATGTATGTGGAACCTAGAAGAATGGTACAGATGAACTGGTTAGCAGGGCGCAAGTTGAGACACAGATGTAGAGAACAGACGTATGGACACCAGGGGAGGAAAGTCGTGGGAGGGGTGGGGAAGGTGGTGTGCTGAATTGGGCTATTGGGATTGACATGTATATACTGATGTGTATAAAATTGATGACTAATAAGAACCTGCAGTATAAAAAAATAAATTAAAATTCAAAAATTAAAATAAAATAAAATACTGTATTAGTTTCAGGTGTACATCACAGTGATTCAGCATTTTTATAGATTGTACTCCTTTTTCCAGCACGGTTCTTTACACTTTTACTACATATTTTTATAATCCTGAACAACATGTAGGATCGTGTGGCATGTTTTCAAACTACTGAATGGTTTGTGTTCATTTATACCTTTTTCCCTCTCAACATTACGTTTGTTAGATTCATCTATATTGATAACTGTATTTCTAGTTTATTTTCATGACTATTTCACTGAATGAATATAACTATTCTATTGTTGGAAATTTAGGGTATTTTCAGTGGTTTTAATATTACAAATAAACTTAAGAATATGCTTTTAGTGTAAATTTGGGAATTTAAACTGTTTAGGGCAGAGATTCTACATCTACATTAGACTTTTGACATTTTTGGTTAATGAATGTGCTAACTGGATTTTTATTTGCCGAATTACCTTGGTTATATTTTTACGACTGACCTTGTTTCTAAAGAAAATTAGAAGCAACTTACAGTAAAACAGAAAACACTTAAACCAGAATAAAGAGAAGTATCATGTTATTTCTGAAAAGCTAGATCAAGATCTTGCATCATTTAAGTCTGAAGATATATATAGACCTCCTCCCACCCAAGATCACCATCTCCATCAGCAATGTTACTACACATATATGAAAATAATATGTTACCTTTTCGATGTTGAAAATTAATTTTTAAATTAATTTTGACCTCAGTTAAAGAAGATAAATTGCCAAACTGATATGCATCTTAAATTTGGAAGTATTCACTTTGAATAATAATCAGGAGATAAATCTCTAGACTTCAGACTTTTAAAGCAAGATGTACAGACAGTGGTGAATGGCAGAATGACAAGACATTTAGCCACATAAAAACAGCATCAGGTACAGGTGAATTCAGTCATTTTAAAACTTGTGACAAAATGATTTAAAAGCCAGCTCAACTGTCTTAGTTTGTATCAATGAGGGAGGTCCTCTGAAATGCAACTGCTCAATCCCTTTATCAGTGTTTGGACAAATTACTAAAATATCTAGCTCTCTGAAGGCTTTACTCTATTTATAAGTTGTAGTTATTGGCCTCTACCCAGATTCACATGTTAGAGATTAGCCTAAAAGCTGAGTCTTGATTGAAATAGATTTAGGTAAACTAACGGCTGAGCCTTTCCAGTTCACATTGCTGTAATCTATTAGGTTTGACTGAGTGAGACACAGGAGGATGCTATAATAAAAACCTTTGATAACCAGTCCCTAGAGTCAAGGTATGTGCTTTGGGCATCGTGTTTCTCCGTCCATAGAAGTGCTTACGTAAATTAAGAAAATATATGCCAATCTTGTGTCAGACTTAGAACTGGTATTCCTGAGTAAGACTGTCTCATCAGGAAACTGAGTGGCCTGTGGCCTAAGGAGGTATTGTTTTTCTTGCAAGTTCTTTGTTTTCATGAAAAGGCTCTTTGATTCTCAGAATGTATTTTTTTCAAGGTAATTTAGTTTGAATTCGCTCATGCTCAGAAGTCTCCTGAAAAATTTCCCTTAAAGTTTTAGTGTATGTTTTATATGGAACCAATACCTTATACGAATTTCGAAGAAGAGAATTTCATATGACATCAATTTTAATCATCAGAGCTTGGTTTCCAAAGCCTCCGTGTTTCTATCACATGGAATCAATAATTAATAGCAATGATATTTTCAAAACAGTAGTAACCTTTTTAGTAACAGATGTTTCTTAATACTATTAAGAGGCAAATGCATAACTTGTCAGTTTGGGGTGAAGGGATTCAGCTTCAAAATAATTTTCCTGTTTATAAAGCTTTCTTGCAGTTTAGATATGCTGCCATCAGGTGGTAGTAATATGTCATATCCATGTGGCTCCACAGATGACATTATGCTTAAGGTCACCAGTTTACTCCACGAAGATTTATGATAATGAATGCACAGATTTTTAAATGAAAATTAAAATAAAATAGTACATCTTTTTAGTTTCAGAGCTAAGGATACTTTTGACGGAATTTTTTAAACATATATATATTGGAAGATGCAGTTGGGCATCCTGTTTATTTATTTGTAAATGAAGAGTTTCATCTTATGCCTTCAAAAAATTTAGAAAATAAAGAAAAGTAAAAAACACCAAATTTCATCACCCAGGGATAATTGCTATTAACCTTTTGTTTCATTTCCTTCCAGTCTTTTTTTTTAACATGCAATCTTTAGCATGTTTTGGGGTTTTTTTTTTTTTGGAGTAGAGTTTGATGGCAGGAAAAGGCACTTAGCTGTAGTAACAGTGTATATATAGCATGTATCTTTTACAACTTTAAAAATTATAAGTTCTTTGTAACTTTTGTGATTTCTTAATATTGCACTGATTGAGGTTTTCCATAATTTATATAGTCATTCACATATTAGTATATAGTGTATGTTTCTGATTTCGGTCATCAAGAATATTTTGCCTCTGTCTTCCATCCACTGCTTGCTTATCAAGAGGATCATTATTTCATTGCATCTATACTTGATTTTTCATTTAACACAAAGGAATTTTTAATTCATCTTTGAGTAGCTAGATATGTTTCCTCTCTTGCGTTTGAAATGAAACGGCCAGAAAATTTGAGCTTTCAGTTTTCAATTATGAATGAAAATATAGTTTCTTTGTTACTATTTTCATATATGAATGTTTTATAATTTTGTAAATTGTATGCCACCGGGCACTGCATATAAACATTTCAGGATCTGTGATATTATGAGACAGAGCCATTACCTACTTCCTACCAAAATAATTTTTTCTTTTCTTTTTTATAGCATAGAACACTGCATTAAAGAAATACAGTCTGAAGTTAACAAACAGTGTCCAGATGTGCAGCTACGAACAACAACTGACTGTTTTGAATGGCTAAATAATTATAATTATAATTCATCCAAGTCACCATCCATTCCCCATGGAGATATGATAAAATTTCTCAAAGCACTGGTAAAAAAAAAAAAAAAAATAGAATCTTTGTTTTAACAGTGGAGTGGGGTGGGTGAACATGGAATACATTTCATTCAATTTCTGTATGTAAATATTTATTCCATTGACCATATTAGCCCGCCATATCTAGGGGTTAGGATTTGTGTTTTGTTTCTATATCCTCAGTGGAATCCAGTGAGCTATGTGTTTTTATTTTTTGCTATGATTTTTATAATAAAATGAGGTTTTACATAAATGGACATTAAACATTATAATTCCTGAGGGATTTGTGGTGTGATGTATACCATATCAACACCACAAAATGTACTGAAATGTACCACGATTATCTATCAGAAAAGTTGGTATCTATTACATTTTGTGTCCCTTTACAACTACTCATTTTCTTGTGCTCATTACTAAGCACAATAAGATCATCATCAGTTGTATCTATTAAGTAGCCTTGTCCATTATTCCCTTCATCCCCAAGCTGCAGGCATATCCAATTCTTTTCAATCAAGGCAGCAATTTATAGGACACTGTTAATTGATGGAGAATTATTACATTGGTCATTCTTGGATACTGACCACTCTCTATGTTAGAGAGGTTTTTGTAGCCTTCAATAAGCAATACTTATTTTATTACACCTGTATCTACAAGGGTAGCTAGCTTCCAAGAACTAGAGAAACAGCACAATTGTTAGAAAACAGGATTTCTGTAGCTACGGTTTTAATTTAATTTAGGGAAGAAAGGCACTGTTTTTGTGTAAGCATCAAACATTGACTAAGGCAGATGTGGAAAATATCTTAAGGTTGTAGTTGGCTTAGGATGACAGAATCAGATGAAAATAATTTTTGGCTATTGTTATTATTGCAGATGTCTCTTAAATGTTTAGAAAGTAATAAAAGAAAGAGAAAGGAAGATTATGTGCCCTGAAGGCTTATTCTTTTAAGAAAATCCTCTCACCCATTATCTCTTGAAGGTGGAGCCTTGAAGAATAAATATGGATATAGTTATTCCTTTAATTTCTATTAAGAGCCGTGTGTAATGAATTTCATTAATATTGATATAATAATGCTTTCTCATTTAATTAAAAGCAAAAGCTTTTAATTATCTTTTAATCTGTCACACATAAGTCATTCTCTATTCACTGCAGGGCAAAGGCCGCCTTAGTCTTGCTCAAATTCATTAGACTGATAGGCCTCTTCCAGACCTAGGTGTTTTAACATAATTGATCATGTTATTTTGAGAAAAGAACCACATTATTAAAACAGATCCAGATTAAAACGACCTTGTCAAGTTTTTACATGCTGAAAGTGTCAATCTTGACAGAATTTTTTTCATACATCTATTTTTTTTCCATAGAAAATTTTTATTTATTAATTATCTAACTAAATAAGAAACAGAGCTTCTTATTATGGCAGTTGTATGAAGTCATTTTCCAAATTTAAGCAATCATACTTAATACATGTCCACATGTTTTAAATCTATCATTCTTTAAATGTTTGCTTGATCAAATATTTACAGTTATTGACTGATATAAAGAAACCCAAGTCTGAGGCACTAATATGACCAGTTTGCTCTATAGAATTTACCATAATGCTGGAGTTCTGGACTCTATCTAAGGACATTTATTTTCCAGAAGTATCAAAAGAACTAAATAAAAAGGAAGAGAGGAAGGAGAGCTTCAGAAAAGTCAGTTCACTTTTTGGTTCTCTAGAGTGTAGTAGAAAGAACATGGATGAGGAGAATGAAACCAGGCATCCATTCTTGGTTCTGTGCTTTACTGTGTGTGACATTTGGCAAGTAACTTAAACACTCTGCACTTTAGTGTCCTTATCTGTAAATTGAGGTTTTAAGTATCTATGTCACAGAGTTTTCATTATGAAGAAGTCAGAGACTGTATCAAAAAGTGCTTTTTATATAATAAACTACTACATAAATATTAGGCATTATTATTTATTACAGACAGAACATTAAATTAGAGATCACAATGCTTAGAATGACTGAGAGAGAGCCCTGGAATTTGTCTAGGAGTTGTTCATTTTTCTGAGTCACACATAATACCTTTGTCAATAGGTAATTTCCAAGCTGACTTGATTTTATACTGCTTGAACCTTGCTTCCATTTTTAGGTTTTTTTTTAAATAATCAGCTTGTTGCTACTTAGAGGATATAAGCTAATTTCAGTACTACCTGAAATAGACATAATTAGGAGAGTCAGCATGTAAGGAGAATTTGTGCATGTAATTCAAAGTCCAAAAACAAAGTAAATTTTTGTCTTTTTTCTATTCCTAATTACATCTACTATTGTTTCTGTCAGTTGACACAGAAAATATACAAAAATTTTTCTTATGTTTTGAGGAACAATTCTGAGAGTAATTTTTCCCATTTTGAGTTAGTTATTTCTTTGGAGAGAACTGAAATATTCTCAGATTACTTTCCAAAGTAAAATCTTTCTTAACATGACTCTCAAAAAGGAATTTAAATGAAAGTTAAAGTCTTTAAATGTATTAACTTTTATTTCTCAGGATGGCAGCTATTAGTAACCCCTAGGCACATACTATGTTTAAAGGTCTCTGTTCTCTATGTTCATTTGGGAATTTATAATAATAAGTGTACTCATTCAGGCATGAAAATTATCTACTAGGTATTAATTAGGGGCATGATCTTAAATTTATTTTGTCTTAGGAGTACATTTCAGTCGATATTTTACTATAGATTTTTATTTAGAATTTTTAAGCTAAAGCTTCCATACAGCTCAGGTTATATCAGGAATGGATAACAACGAGGGCTAAAAACTATGTGTTGAGAAATCTAATTGAAAAATTAGTTCATCACCTGGGCTTTACAAAATTTAACAGACCATAAAGATAATATTCTGAAATGTCTGAATAGATTAACTTTCAAATGCAAAAATAAGTTTTTTTTGAAAACATCATAGTATTGATTCTAAATTGAAATGAATTATTATGAAATTCTGTATGATTGTAGAAATCATTTTTTCTTGCTACTCTTATAGTTAATCACATTTCTAACATTATAATTTACTTTTATTAGCAAAATTTGTTGAAGAATGAACAAAATCAAGAAGAAATGGTATTGGATTTACTTTGGGACCTCTCCTGCCACAGCAGTGTTTCCTTCCCATCCATTCTAAGTGGAACATCTTTCCATTTCCTCTCTAGTACTTCTCTTCATTCTGTTGAAGATCATTCCTCTATGGATGTAAAGTCTATATGGGATGATATAAGACTACATCTTCGACGCTTCTTAGTGAGCAAATTACAAACCCACAATGAAATAAACAATTCACAGCAAAAAATACTGTTGAAAAAACAATGCATACAACAACTCTTATTTCTTTATCCAGAATCAGAAGTTACAATCAAGTACCAAAACATACAGAATAAACTGTTGACTAAACTTCTGCAGAACTGTTTTCCTTCTTACAGCAGAGAAGCAAATTTAGACATAATGGCTGATGGATACCAAGGTACAATGCTTAAGTTATACTCAATGATAAAAGAGGATTTTAACACACTATGTGAAATTTTAGCTCCATCCTCAACAGTGAAATTCATTAAAGAAACTTACCTGGATACAGTTACAGAAGAAATGGCAAAATTTCTTGAAAATTTTTGTGAGCTGCAGTTCAAAGAAAATGCTGTCCGTGTGATTAAAACAATCAAGAGCTCCAGCAGGCATAGAGGAGCAGTGCATGCTTTGGGTTAGTGATTTTTTAAATTTCTGTTTGGCTTAACTTAAACCTTTTGATATCTTTAATTTTCTTTCTTTTTTTTTGAATTTTTGAATTTTATTTATTTTTATGCAGCAGTTTCTTATTAGTTATCTGTTTTATACATATTAGTGTATACATGTCAATCCCAGACCAGTTCATCCCACCACCACCACCACCACCACCCACCACTTCCCCGCTTGGTGTCCATACGTTTGTTCTCTACATCTGTGTCTCAGTTTCTGCCCTGCAAACCGGTTCATCTGTACCATTTTTCTAGGTTCCACATATATGCGTTAATATACGATATTTGTTTTTCTCTTTCTGACTTACTTCACTCTGTATGACAGTCTCTAGATCCATCCACATCTCTACAAATGATCCAATTTTGTTCCTTTTTATGGCTGAGTAATATTCCATTGTATATATGTACCACATCTTCTTTATCCATTTGTCTGTCGATGGGCATTTAGGTTGCTTCCATGACCTGGCTATTGTAAATAGTGCTGCAATGAACATTGGGGTGCATGTGTCTTTTTGAATTATGGTTTTCACAGGGTATATGCCCAGTAGTGGGATTGCTCAGTCATATGGTCATTCTATTTTTAGTTTTTTTAAGGAAACTCCATACTGTTCTCCATGGTGGCTGTATCAATCTACATTCCCACCAACAGTGCAAGAGGGTTCTCTTTTCTCCACACCCTCTCCAGTATTGATATCTTTAATTTTCTAACTTTTCTATTTGGTTAAACTTAATTACAAATTTGAAAATAAATCAGAAAATAAATGTTGTGAAATTCTCCACTACACATTTTTCTTATGCATTTCTTTTTCTCTAAGTATAGTAATAGAAGTGTGTTCTTTCCTGTTATTTAAATTATTAAAGATATTGGAAATGTAAGTCAGAAATATTACCAATAAGACTTTCAGTTTTTTTTTTTTTGAAGATGTTGGGGGTAGGAGTTTATTAATTAATTAATTTATTTTTGCTGTGTTGCGTCTTTGTTTCTGTGCGAGGGCTTTCTCTAGTTGTGGCAAGCAGGGGCCACTCTTCATCGTGGTGCGCGGGCTTCTCACTATTGCGGCCTCTCTTGTTGCGGAGCACAGGCTCCAGACGCTCAGGCTCAGTAGCTGTGGCTCACGGGCCTAGTTGCTCCGCGGCATGTGGGATCCTCCCAGACCAGGGCTCGAACCCGTGTCCCCTGCATAGCAGGCAGATTCTCAACCACTGTGCCATCAGGGAAGCCCAAGACTTTCAGTTTTTTAATCACATAAATTATTGGGTGGAACTTTATATATATATATATATATATATATATATATATATATATAAACAGAAAAGTCTAATTTTTAACCCATTGTATCTTCCAGAGCTGAAGCATTATTAAGTAAAAAGAAGTGTTGAACACTTGTTGAAATTTTTATTAATGAAAATTGGAAGTTTAAAATTGTAATATTTTGGTCAGCCAATGCCAATATGGCCCTATTATGAAATACTAATTATAAAATTCTATATTATAATTGGTTATGGAAGCATAACATTAACTACAGCTGATTTTTAAAGTTCCTCTAATGTTGTTCCTATAAGAATATATATAATAAAAGAGTATTTGAAGAGTCCTAATTTTATTCAAAAGATAAAATAATCTATTATGATATAATAAGTTATTCTTGTCATCATTTTAATTTCCTACCAGTGAAGAAAAATTAAGGTAAAAAATATGATTATTTTGAAAATTATGATTACTCATGCTTTACATAGAATGCTGAGGTGTGTTTCTAAATAGGTTCATAAACTATATTTTTTAATTATTTGAAAATTATCATTTGGTGAATTGCTATTTTTGAATTTATGATCATTTCATAAAAATTTCCATAGCTCACTATATTTTTATCTACCTTCCTTAATAAAATACCACAATACCAAATTTCTCTGATATATGAATATATTATATGAATACGATATATGAATTTTCAAATAATTTAATGTTCTGTCTTAGAATTTTTATTTTCTTCAGGAAGCTGTGTCACATCACAGAACAGAGATGCATCAGCCAGGTTTAGGTTACAGCAGAATACAAAATCAGTTAATTTAGGAACATTACAATTTTGCTCAAAGTAAATTTTCATTTTAATTATTACATAAATTTTAAATGCATTTTCATAAGTGTACTTATTTTCTATAATTTTTATGTCCTCTCAAGAAGTTTATGCTTACTTGTAAAGTACTTTCAACATGAAAGTTTTATATGTGCTAAATATAGTTTAGTTTATACCAGAAGAAAAGATCCATATGGTTAAAAATATGTGTAAGTTGCTATGGAGTCTTTAGGGCTGATATTGAGGTGTTTTCCCTTTTGTGAGAGAAAACTATGTGCGTTGGCTTTTACACCAAAATTTGAAGCACTTCCCACAAGTCCAAGTGCACTGATCTTTCTCAAGCTGCTTTATCTGAACTTTGGTATAAATCACTTGTTAAACGAATGCTTTCCATGTGCCAAGCACTGTACTAAGTGCATCCCTTTCCTTATTATCCCAATTTGATAAACAAAGAAAGAAGCTTAGAAAGATTAACTTGCCTTGGGTCACTTGCACAAAGTCAGGATTCACATGTAGATCTCTATGTCTTCAAGACCCATATTCTTAACCACCGTGCTATTGGGTCTTGTCTCAAAATGTAAAATTAAATTCTTTGTCACTTGTAAAAGAAATTTCAAACAGCACTGTTCAAGTGGGCTGCCTAAAAATCAGTTCCGTTCTGCTGTATTGAGTACCTGCCACAGGCAAGGCATTTAGCAGCTACCGTGTTTAAGGTTTCTAAGCTAGACATGGTGAAGGGAAGAAAACTGAGTAACTGCTGTTAATGCTGTGTGAGAACTCCTAAACTAACTCTTAACAAAGCAATCATATTTTCCACTAGTATTTTGCCCAATGACCAAATTTTATTTATTAAGGAAATACAGTTTGAGATTAGCAAAATAATAATAATAATTTATAAATACTTAATAAAATTTATAATTTATATTCCTATTTGAATAAAATCTAGATTGGCTTGAATGGGTTGTATATTGTCTTTAGTATATGTTTACACTCACCAAGTCTTCGATTTTTTTTTTTTTTTTTTTTTTTTTGGCTGCGTTGGGTCTTCATTGCTGCACGCAAGCTCTCTCTAGTTACGGTGAGCAGGGGCTACTCTTCGTTGTGGTGCCCTGGCTTCTCATTGCAGTGTATTCTCTTGTTGCGGAGCACGGGCTCTAGGCACGGGGTCTTCAGTAGTTGTGGCATGCGGGCTCTAGAGGGCAGGCTCAGTAGTTGTGGTGCATGGGCTTAGTTGCTCCACAGCACGTGGGATCTTCCCGGACCAGGGCTCAAACCCGTGTCCCCTGCATTGGCAGGCGGATTCTTAACCACTGTGCCACTAGGGAAGCCCAAATCTTCGATATTTTGCCTGAAACTCTAGACAGTCCTTAAGTAACAAGAATTAGCATTTATTGGGTCAGACATTGCAACACATTATTTCATTTAATCCTTCTAACCACCCAACAAGGTAGGTACCCTTATTTATCTCTGTTATATAGTGAGAAAACTAAGGCATAGCGATATTAAGTAATTTGGTCAAGGTTACAAAGTAAAGCCAGGATATAAACTCAGGTCTGTCTGACTGCAATACCCTGACTATAACTGTGCTCTACTGACTAAAAGAACAGGACGGAAATAGCTCATTCCATTAAGAACACTGTTGTGAATCCTCTGTATGCTAAATCTACTTTAGTGTTGTCACTGTTTTACTTTCCCCTAAACTATCCCACAGTCTTCTCATTCCAAGACTTCATAATGCTTATTTTGTGATCTACTGAGGTATCTTGAGCAGACCTTGTATATACACTAGTCTCTTTTTTCCAGCCTCATTGAGATATAATTGACATACAACACTGTTTAAGATGTACAACGTGTTGATTTGTACCCTTAATATTTGTACACTTAATACTTCAAAACGATTACCACCATAGTATTAACTAATATCTCCATCATGTCACATAATTACCATTACTTTTGTGTGGTGAGAACACTTAAGATTTACTTTCTTAACAGCTTTCAATTATGTAATACATTATTATTACTATAATCACAATGCTGTGCATTAGATCCCCAGAAATTTTAAATCTTCTAACTGGAAATTTGTACCCTTTGACCAATATCTCCTCATTTCCTCCATCCCCCATCCCCTGGTAACTACCTTAATACTCTGTTTCTATGAGTTTAGTTGTTTTAGATTTCACATATAAGTGATATCTTGTAGTATTTGTCTATCTCTGTCTGACTGTCTGACTTATTTCACTTAGCATAATGCCTTCAAAGTCCATCCATGTTGTTGCAAATTGCAGGATTTCCTTCTTTCTCATGGCTGAATTATAGTCCATTTTATCTATCTCAATCTCCCACATTCTTTATCCATTCATTCATAAATGGACACTTAGGATGTTTCCTTATCTTGGCTATTGTGAATAATGCTGCAACAAACATGGGGGTGCAGATATCTCCTTGATATCTTGTTTTCATTTCCTTTAGATATATTCCAGAAGTGGGATTGCTGATGGTGGTTCTATTTTTAATTTTTTGTGGAACCTCCATACTGTTTTCTGCAATTGGTGTACCAATTTATATTCCCACCAACAGTGCACATGGGTTCCCTTTTCTCTACATCCTCACCAATGCTTTTTATCTCTTGCCTTTTCGATGATAGCCAGGTATAAGGTGATATCTCATTGTGGTTTTGGTTTGCATTTCTCTGATGATTAGTGATCTTGAGCATCTTTTCATGTACCTGTTGGCCATCTGTATGTCTTCTTTGGAAAAATGTCTATTCAGGTCCTCTGCCCATTATTTAATCGGATTTTGTTGTTGTTGTTGTTCTGTTACCGAATTGTATGAGTTCTTTATGTATTTTGTATTTTGATCCCTTACTAAATATATGGTTTGCAAATATTTTCTCCCTATCATAGATTTTTTCATTTTGTTATAGTTTCTTTTGCTGTGCACAAGTTTTTCAGTTTGATATAGTCCCATTTATTAATTTTTGCTTTTGTTGCTTATGCCTTTGGTATTATATCCAAAAAATCATTGCCAAGACTAACATTAAGGAGCTTTTTCCCTATGCTTTCTTCTGGGAGTTTTATGGTTTCAGGTCTTAGGTTAAAGTCTTTTATCCATTTTGAGTTAATTTTTGTGTATGTTGTAAGATACGGCTCAGTTTCATTCTTCTTCATGTGTTATCCACTTTTCCCAACACCATTTATTTAACCCTTTCCCCAATGAGTATTCTTAGTCCCATTGTCAAATATTAGTTGACCGTATATGCAAGGGTTTATTTCTGGGTTCTCAGTTCTGTTCCGTTGGTCTATATGTCTATTTTTATGTTTTGATATTTGAAGAAAATGGTGAAATAATGTTATAATGTAAATATTATAGACTTTTTGTGGTTTGGTGATATATTCTAGAAAAGAATAATAATATTTTTACAGATACTCTTTTAAGTGATTAAGTCATCGAGTTACTTTTACTTTTAAAATTGTATTTTCTTTGGATGTAAGAAAAGATATTGCTACTTTTCTCAGTGCTTGAAAAAGAGGATTGTTTATGTGTAGTAAATTTTAGTTAGATAAATTCTCTGTATTTTAATATGAAACGATGCAATTAGGAGATTTCAATCATAGGATAAATGTCATGATCCCCTGTATATCTTACTCTGAATTTTTCTTGAGGTTATTGTTAGCTTGAAAGGGAAAGGCTTGAGTGTATGATGCATGCCTTTGAGTATTTGGAAGGTTTCTAAAGATCTCCAGTGGGTGAGAGGTTGAAACTTGGTGGCCTCTACCCCTTCCCTCTCCCAGTTCCTTTATATTTTGTTTAAGGAAGATTGGGGGTAGGGGAAACACAATCCCTCTGGGAATGAAAAGATCCTTTAGAGTAAAGGAGACCCTCAAGCCCAGATAAAGGCAGAATTTTGACTAAGGAGGCACAGATCACAGTTGGAATGTAGGCCAGTCAAAATCACCCTAATTTCTCTCCTACTCCTCAAGTACCTCTGACTAGCTGAGTGATGATCTCAGGGAAATGTAAAGAAGAATATTGAGGCCAGCATGTAAAGTGTGTACAGAAAGAAGCATTTGTTATCCTATTGTTACAGAAGAGACCAAGCCTCCTAGAAGGATACCACATCTCTTGACCCTATTGTGCTCCTGAGACAGAGGTGAAGATCTCCATTAGCTCTCTGATGTCAATCATGCTTATTGTTTTCTAACCCCACACTAGTAGAAGCTGGAATTTCAAGTAATACAAAACAGTAATGGGGAAAAAAATTCCTAAAAGAAAGTTATATCTTTATTCAGTTATCACAAATTCCTTTAAAGTAATAGTACAATTTCAGGGTTTTTTGTTGTACTGTTGTTGAAAATACTAATAAATGATATTGTTGATTAGCTTTTTTTCCCCACTGTTTTATCATACTTGCTATTCTTTAATGAAATACTGGTATATTCCTTATTTACAAGTACTTGCTCTCAGAAGGTGAAAAGTACAGTTATCAGGAGTCAAGGGTGCTCGTCTTGAATCTTCTACCCCCTTGTTTTTGTGACCTTAGATAAGTCATTTAACCTCTTCATATCGTTCTAATTGATAAAATGAAAGGGTTATATTAGATAATATCTAAGCTTTAACTCTAAACTTATTCTGACTCTGTGACCTGGAAATCATTCCACAACCAGATTTTTTATACCTACAATTTGTCAGTGGAAACTGTCACGTTTATTTTCTTTGCTGACAGACAGTACGGATGTATTAGCTGGCTAAGTGTGTGGCTTTGTATGCCACTGTAACAAATATAAAAACGTCCTTTAGATCTTTATCTGTGTGATTTTTCTTCCCCAAGTGAAACTTGAAAATAACAGTATGGAAAGTGCCCATTTCCTACAGTTGCATTTTTAATGAGGATGGGAGGGTGAAGAGGGGAGTCTGTGGTTAAGCAAAAACAGGAAGTAGAGTCTCTCCTTCCAGCTGACATCTGAAGCTATTCCTAGAAATTCTTTGTTGGGCTTCCCCTTTGATCCTACAACCAACTGTTTTGTTTTGTTTTATTTTTTGTTTCAATTTTTTTTTCTAGTAGCATTTTAAATCAGGTCATTGAAAATTAAGATCACAGGCAAGAACTGGAAATACAATATTATTTTGTATTGTTGATTGAAAAGAAATTCATATGCCTTTTCTCTGGCATGTATTTAAAGTAGGCAAAGAAGGGATTTAAGACTTGTGCTTTTTCCTGGGGAAGAACGAGCTCATTTCTGCAATGCTGTAGACAGTAGGTATGGACTAAATACTTTTTCTCAGAAAGTGTCTCTGTATCCATACAAACCCTTCTGTAAGTAAGAACAAAATGAAAACCTCAGAATTAGGACTATAAAGCATGGAAGAGTGAGTGATCTTTTCCTAAGAGTCTGTGGGTAAGAATTTCATGAGCCATATGAAAACAATTGTACATGTTAAACTTATGTAAATAATTTTAGTATTTTTTTCAGCACTTAAAGAAAGTCAAACGTGATTTGGGTTTTGGCATAATTGATTCTAAAGCCTTCCCTCCTGCAAGTTCGGTTACATGGCATGTTCAGAGCCCTATTGAGGCTTAACCTAGAATGTGCTAGGACATCCATGCCATCAGTAGAGAGAACGGGCTTGTCTTTCCTTTTTCTGAGCCTGGAGGATGTTCTCTACTCAGTCTAATTCCTTTCTGTACTGTCTATCTCTCTATAGTAGAAGTACACAGGGTGATCCATCAAGGTGAGGGTGAAAATTAGAACTATTTAGTTTTATTTCACCCTTTATATAAGAGGCAGGACAGGACAAATTTTTCATGCCATTTAAGATAGCGTTTTCTGTGTTAAACGTCATTCCCAGCCATTCTTATTCTTGAGTTTTGGTAAGGCACGAATAGCTTAGGCTCTAATTTGCACTAAAAACCTGAGTAAAGTATATACTTTGCAAAGGATACTACTCAAAACATGAATTCACCATTAATTTTTGTTAATATTTTCTCATTGATCATCTTCATTTTTCCTTGTTATCTATTTACAAATATATAAAGTTAGTTATATAATAGGTACTGTTTTTTAGGTCCTTTTAATTTGCCATGCACCATGCTAAGCACTTTATGCACTGATACACCATTTGATTCTTACAAACATCTCTGAAAATTTGGATATTATCCCTGCTTTATAGTTGCAGAAACTGAGGTTGGATAAGTTAAAGAGCTTTCCCAAAGTGCCACTGCTAGGATGTACCTCGACTAGGATTCAAATCCATTTCTGAATTATGACCAAGCCTATTCTCTTAAATACTGTCTTTTTTTCTCTTGCTAAATGAAATCCCTTGCAAGATCAGGAACGCTTTTATAATTTGAAGAGTGATTCCCATGAGCCACAGATCCTGATTTTTGTGTTGGACTTTCTGGAATTGTAACACATATATTTATTCTCTACATATAAAATTAAACAAACTTGGATTTTGGAAGCAACTATGGTAGTAATAGAGTGCAAAGCTACATCACTGGATTTTCTGCTTGGGAAAAATTGGGAAAGGAAAAAAAAATTCAAGACTTTCCATCTAACACATGAAAAGGAAAATAATAATGTTAATTTTTTACTTAATATAAAAAAAAATCTAGAGGAGGCTCTCATTTTATTCCTAGAGAAGCAGGTAATCTGCTTACATATAAGGCTTTTGCCAGAGTTAAGCTAAAAGTAATTAAGTTACTGAAATAGTTGAAGCAATTATTGCTAGATTTAAGATCCTTTTTATGATTAATTAATAATAATCCCACATGTTAACGATATGTTTGCAAGATGCTTCCACATTTCGGGGTTTTTAATTTAATTTATATTTGCTCCACCACCAGTCTGAAATTAGGCAGTGCAGAAACTCCAGTTCTTGTTTTATGGGTGATGAAAACTACGGCATTTTGGCTGATTAACAAATCAAGTTGGAGATGGAACTAAGAGTAGAAGTATCTTCCCACTATACCTCAGTGCCTCATAAGAAAATAAACGAAAAGTCTCACACTAGAATTTTTTCCCTAAGGAGTTGATGGCGTATTTAAATTCTTCCTACTAAAGGTTGTATCATCTGTGAAAATTATTTATTTGATCAAAAACTATGAGAAAGATGACTGGATGTGTATGAGGGGAGGGTGTACGTTCCGTGGTTGGGTAGATATGTAGTATTACGCATAGGCACACGTATCTTTATTTACCTAAAATGTTTTTCTGCTGCATGGCTCTATTTTTCTGACCCCATTATTCACCATTAAATGTTCAGAGGCCTCTGAATCTTTGTTTTAAAGACACTAAAGCAACAAAGGTGGAAAGTATATTACCTAAAAGATAAAGTGGATGTAGTTTAGTTTGGGTAATATTTTTGCTTCTGTGCAGCAACAATTAGCAAACGCTAAATTGCACTCAATTATTGACTCCTTAGAACACCTGTGTGTTCTTCCTAATGGTGGAAAGAATATTTTACTAGCCACATTCTCTAGTTATGACATTCAAAAACTAAGGATGGTAGATAAAAATGACTTACTGGTTTCTCATGAGGGGTCATAAGTCAGCCTGAGATTTGTATTCCTTATTAACCATTCAGGAACAGTTTTAAAAATTAAAAAGAAGATTAAAATACTGAGATGTTAAAACGCTTATTTTTTAACTTGGAAAAAGAAATTGTCTAGTTAAAAATATAAGTAACAAATTAAGAGAAGAATGAAAATAATTGTAAACAAATTATTGAAGAGAAGTTCAGAATAAAATATTCTAAAAGTAAACAAATTTACTTTGCAACTATTCTATATTGAGCAAAGAATGTGGATGAGTAATACACATGGAAGCAGTTGTAAGCCAGAAATTCAAATTCTGTAGAAAGTGATTTGGTAAGTCACTAATGCAACCTTTCTAAAACTTTTCTGATTTCTGCTTTCCCCTGCTAAAGTTATTTATGTCATTCTATGTCTTGGTTTATGAACACAGTGATAAATGTGAATGCTTAGCTCTGTTGTGTTATGTAAAAATGTTTACAGGTTTTTGCTTTTACAGATCATGAATCCCTGAATTCTTGTTTAGCATATGGGCATTTTCCAGTAGACTATTATAACCTTGAATGTTATTTCATTAACATATTTTTTTCTTAGGTTCTCAGAAAATGTAATATGTGGCTTCTGGTTACTATGCTATCAATCAGTTATTAATATCAAACTTGTTTTCATAAACGTCCAAGAAGAAAAGTTTAATAAGCAAAAAGACATTGGTAAGATTCCTTTAAAAATGTACTTTCTAACAGAAGACTGAAAATTGTAATGGTTGTTCCTGTACCTCAACATTCTTTGTTATGAAAATCAACTCGGCAGATATATATTGTTATAACATTTTCAATTTCATTATTTATATATAAGTATGAAAATCTTTGACCATCAGTGTCACATCTGTGAAGTCAAATATTTGTTATAAAACATATCTTCTGCCTCAAAGTAGCTGTCATTTAACATCTCTACCTTTATTTAGTTATTTTTTAACCGAGGGGAAATCTGTGTCTTATACACCTGGGACTGTTAAAATTCTTTGTTTAAATTGGCATTTTTCTGAGTATGGGCTGATCTCTCTGCGCAGGGATTTATAGAGGAGAAACTGCTGGTAGCTTTGAGAGTTAGACCAATCCCTTCCTCACATGTGGAAATAAGAAAATAATCATTAGCTTTGGGTAAAATGTTTAAAAGTTATAATGGATTTCCAGTCAGAAGGTCTTTTGCCTCTGTCATTCTTAAAATTTAATGTCTATTCCTTTGTTTAATACATATATTTTTAGTTTGCTTCTAGTTTTACCAGAATATTCATAAGCACTTTGATGGTTGGGCTATCTAAATGGAGATCTAAAATTGTGCTTGTAAGGAAGTAAAAAGTTACTTAAAATTAAGTACAGTATATTGCTTCAATCAAAAGCAAAACCTATCACTGTTTGTTTTTGCAACTTTTCAACATTGAGTAAAAACAGAAAACCCTGTCTATTATTTAGAAAAGTGTAGCCTACCTCGTTACCTGTTTAATCTTTTCCATAATAGAATCATAGGAAGTACCGAGTTAGCAGGTAAGTGCCAGTGAGAGATGAAACTCTAATAAGGCCTTTGAAATTATGATGCCAGTGATATATGAAAAACTAAATAATTTGAAGTTTTGATATTTTTGATTGCTGTGACATGGTCATACTGAACTGATTTTAGAATATCTGGCATTATATTGTTTGTCCTCCAAGGTAAAAATTATTTTAAGTTTAAAATTCAGTATTAGCATTTCCATTAGCAAAAAGCACACAGTACTAATCATTGTAGTCATTATTGGAGTAGACACTAGGTTTGTGAAATAACCTATCCTGAAAAGAAGAGAAATACCCTCCAAATTTTATGATGATCATTGTGAGAGAAAGTTATATTGTAAAATTGTTTTATAGTGCCTTCCTATATCTTTTTTCCAAACGGTACTGAAATCAATTATTATCATCTTTGTTAATGTTCTTTTAGTAGCAGAATAAAATAGTAGTCCTTCAGCTATTTGAAGAGTGTGTACTTTTAATGGATATTTTTCTTATAATTTTTCTTAGTCATGGTTACAATAGCCATAAAGTTCACAGTTACTGGTATATGGGTCTAGTTAGTAGAGCCTGAACCTCCAAGGGCAATGGGAAGATGCAGCAATTACAACCTCTTTAAGATTTTATAGCTAAGATCTAATGTGAAATCAGTATGTAAAAATGAGAAAAATCCTTGTTCGACTTTATAAACAAGATATTACTGCACAGGGCTTCCCTGGTGGCGCAGTGGTTGAGAGTCCGCCTGCCGATGCAGGGGACACGGCTTCGTGCCCCGGTCCGGGAAGATCCCACATGCCGCGGAACGGCCGGGCCCGTGAGCCACGGCCGCTGAGCCTGCGCGTCCGGAGCCTGTGCTCCGCAACGGGAGAGGCCACAACAGTGAGAGGCCCACGTACCGCAAAAAAAAAAAAAAAAAAAGATATTACTGGACAGATTTTGCTGAAGCTTTATGTTCACTGAGTCCCTCTAAAGACTTGTATTGTCTTTATAGAGCTTGAACAGTTGGCCTCAATATCTCATTATTTAGATTAAGCATATGCAAATTTGTACAAGCTCTCTGTTTATTGATAAGTGATAATCTCATGTTTTGCATTGTTTCTGTGACATACAGACAACAAAATATAAGTCCTTTATATTTCTATGAAAGGTACTCATAGGGATTAGAGTTACAGAAAAATACATACTTTCTTGACATTTATGAGTATATCTAAAAGCAGAATTACGAAATACTAAATTTGGTAAAGATCACTCAGTCATGCACCAGTGTGAGTTTTCGTTAAATTTTAATCATGTGCCAAGGTTTCTAAGACACAAAAAGGAAACCAGAAATCAGGAGGATGTTTAAAAACATTAAATACACTGCTATGGTTTGCATCCTTGTGGGTTTTTTTCCTACTATCCTGATAGTTCTTTAAGGTTCTGTCATTTTCAATCAACAGAGAGTACATGTGATCAGTATATCTGATAAACTTGTCAATGCCTCTTTAAAGCAGGATTCCCCAACCTATTCAATTCAGATCCCCGTGCTTCATTTCAAGTATCATCTTGATAAGACAGAGCTATGTCACAGGCATCTGTGTATAGCCAGTTCAGTCTACAACTAATTTGTGCAGGAAAAAATTAAATCAGGAGGTAAATTATTTCATGATTGCTCATTCCCAACAGAGTTGGGCATCATTCTGAAGAAAATATCAAATAATTGGTTTCAGGCCGTGTCAGACACATGCAATTCCCTTCTCTAATGGCTGTGTGTGGTAGCACCAGGCCTCAGGGGTCAGCAAAGAACTGGAAATAGCTTAGTGCCAGGCACGGCAATAGAGAGACTGAGCACATAGGAAATGAAGTGGCAATAAGTGCAATCCATAGGGGAAATGTGCTTCACTTGGAGTTTAATATATCGGTTCAGAATCTGGCAGGAAGCCATGCAACAATTGTTTACCTTTTTGTCAGCATCTGCATCTGTTCTGTTTTGTAAACAGCACTTAACTCTCAGTCGGTAAATGCTGAAATCAATAACAACTGTTAAGGGATTTCCTCCCCCCCCCACTTTTTTTTATATTCTATAACAAATGCACACTACAAACAATGTTTGCCTTAGATTAACAAGGAACAGAGATTAACAGGGTCAAAGGGATTTGGTTGGGAACATTTTATGGCTTCTTGGGTTTACAGTAATTATATCTGTGTGATTTGAATGTATTTTGTAACCTATCCAAATTAAACTGTTAAAAAAATGCTAGCAAGCAGTAATGAAGATGATTTTTTATAATTATCTTAAGTACTGTGTATAGAAAACTGCTGGCACTGTTTGTAATAATTTAGTTCTGTGCAATATTGTGTATTACAGCTGCTATGCACAAATATTAAGTTGCCTTTTGCAGTTTTAGGAAATTAGTGATTATAACCATCAGTACTAATTATTTTAAACATACAGTTATTAAAAAAAAATTACACACCACAGTGAGACATAAAAAAGGTTCAATCTGTGACTAGTGCCTATAAAACTAAATATGTCATTAGTAAATGCAAAAAAAAGGAAAACACTACTTGTAAGTTCACTGTCTTCAGGGACTGAGTAGATGAATGCTGTCAAATGCAGGATTGTTACAATAGTTATGGCATCACTTAAAAGTGAATATCACCAAGATCAGAGGAACACATTATTGCCAATGGGATTTATGCCTGCCTATCTCCACTCGCTACTTAAAAATTTTACTCCTTAAAATTTCCCCATACACAATTGCTTAGTTGCCTTGTTTTCATTTTATTTAACTACTTCATATCTGATTTAAACCATACCTAATTTTTTCTTCTGTTTTTACTTATATAATAAGCATTAAATCTTAGGCTTTCCCATTAATTTTTGTCAAATGTATGACTTTTTTGAATCTTTCACTGGATTACCATAAGCCACAAATAAAAATTTGGAATTATTTGATCAGGTCACCTAGCCAAGATTTTCAAAATTTTATGTCTAAGTGTTTGGTGTGAATATTTCAATTTCCTTGACAGTTATTTTGCTACTTCACTTATCTAAATTGTTTTGGCCAACATTTTTTTGAAAGTCTGTTGTATGTTTTTATTAAATAGATTTAATTAGAAATAAGAATTTGGAAACTTGAACAAGAATATCTTTCATACTTTTATCAATACTGGAAAGTACATTGGCTTCATTTTCTTCACTTCATATTATTTGTTTATTTGGCATTCTGTATGTCACCTGTGTAAGAAATTAATTAATATACGGTAATATACATACAACCACAAGTTATATGTGACTGTATAATATAAATTCATTTTTATCACCTAGAATATCTAGATTTTTATTTTTCATTATCCTCAGAATCACAATCCAGATTTCACAAATTTACACTTCAAGATGTTTATTTGAATGAAGTATAACATGTGTTTAGGCTTAGAAACTAGAGAAGAGTTGCCTTCTATAAGTGTACATTCTGTCCAGAGATAGAGAACCTACTTTATTAATCCATCCCATTATGATATTTATATGATTCAGTAAAAATGAACTAACACTTAACACCGCTGCATGCTCTGATCTATAAATATAAAGAAAAAAATTTTTTGATAGAAATTTTCATCTCCACATTAGAGTCTACCATTGAAAACCATAGATGATGTTTAGACATAATTTAGAAGTCAACTGTCACCTTTTCTAATTCCTTCCTTTATCAAGGGAAAATTGTCACATGGTTCCATATCTCTCTCTTATATTTAAAGAATATAAAAGTGAAATACTTTAGCTTCTATTGTTTGTGCTTTGTGTCTTTAACATCTACTTGATAGGAATTACTTTCTCACTTTTGCCATTTCATGTTAAATATTTTATATCACATCCTACTCAGTTAGTATGCAAGTTTAAAAAGATTATGATTGAAATTTTCATTCCAAAGGTCAAAATGTTCAAAGTTTTATTGTTCCTAAAATAATCAAAGTGGCTATCTTGCATTTATGTTAGCATTAAAGTTAACTGTCTCTAGCAGAGTTTGAAAAATTGTAGTGGTTATTATGTTCTGATGGAATACGTAAGGCACTCATGGGGGGATGGGTATTGTCTATGAATCATTAGCTACTTAAAAAAAATTGATTGTTAAAGGTAGTCCTTTGTTGTATTAGATGAAGGCAATAATCATTATTCTCTAAGCAAAGGGAAAATTAAGTGCTAATTAACAAGTTATGAAGCGCACAATAGTAGTTAGAGAATAAGCAGCATTTTCCCACTGGTAGCAAATGGTATCTGGGAACACTAGAGTCAACAAATTGGTTGCTGATAACTAATTGTATTTTTCAAATTCCCCAAAGTAATGTTAAATGTCATGAAGTTACTCAACACCATAGCAAAGTTTCTGTACTGAAATCTTAACTTGTAATAAAATTTGAATGTTGTGCTTTTAAAATTATTATTTTAGAATTTATCCTATACATGATTATTTACTTACATGTAGTATGTTTATTGTTAATTTGACGTTTTCTTTTAAGAACTTGAAGTCGCTATTCAGTTATAGTTTTATTTTCTTGTTTTTTATGTAAGATAAGTCTTCGGTAAAAAAAGATATATGTGGCCTTCTTTTTTTTTTTTTTTTTTTTTCTTTGCGGTACGCGGGCCTCTCTGTGGCCTCTCCCGCTGCGGAGCACAGGCTCCGGTCGCGCAGGCTCAGCGGCCATGGCTCATGGGCCCAGCCGCTCCGCGGCATGTGGGATCCTCCCAGACCGGGGCATGAACCTGTGTCCCCTGCATTGGCAGGCAGACTCTCAACCACTGCGCCACCAGGGAAGCCAATGTGGCCTTCTTTATATTAATTTTAAAATAGTTTGATATCAGCTTTCATAGTCATCAAACAAGAATTGCTAAGTTATCTATGTTAGCAGTTTGAAGCATCTCATCTTTATTGATGATGTAGTAGAGTTGACATATTTTATGTTCTTAGCTATTATGCCATAACTTAGGTTTGATCTTGAAAATTGGCTTTTAAGGTATTTTAATTCAGTATCTCCATGAGATAAAGGATTGAATACTGAGATTAACTTTTTGACATCACATAGACATAATTCTGAATGTTAACTTTGAGTTTTAATAAATATAAGAGAATTCTAAAAAGGCAGCCTCTGTTAATATAATTTTTGATTTCTCAGGGAAAGAACAGATTCGTACTTTTGTTTTTTCAATAGTTAGAATTTATACACACTGAGATAAAATCTGGTCTCCATATTGAATCACTCACAAAAATAAGATTGCTCATCTAATATCACTTTGGAATCACTCATGCCACTTTGTGATAAAAACAAAGGGGCACAGCTGCTTCCCCAATTTATCACAAGCCTTTTGGAGCCTTCTAGCCTCCAAGTGAATTCCAAACATATAAGTCTCACTTTGGCAAACTGAGACTCTTGTCTCTCCAAACAACTGTAAATGGCTGCTTTCCTATCCTCTTGCTTGGTATGAGTGAAGGCAAACTCAGATGATGATTAAAGAGAGGAACTTTACAACTTTCACTCCAGCTTATTGTCCATTGTCCCTCTACTCATTTGAGATGAGGACCACAGGAAAACCCTTAGCCATGTGAGAAATTCCCATTTGTTGCTCAAATTTACCTATTTTCTGTTACTTGTAACCAAAAACTTTGGAGAAATACGATCTTATCAATAAATGCCTTATTTAAGTTATATTAAGGGTTCTGATAATACTCTTTTTATATATTTGTTAAAAGCAGAATGATTCATAAGCTGATCTAATTGAGGCTCTTTCTCCCTTAGGTCCCTTTGAATTTTAGGTACATGTTTGATGATCATAATCCTTGCAGGCTAGAATCAAAGGCATCTTCCACAGAATGTCCTTGCAGTGCCCTACCGCTTTGGACTAATGGTGAGGAAGTCTGGCTCTGAGATATCTAACTCCCTGGAAGATGCCAAAGATTGCAAAAGGCAGAGTGGACTATTCCTCACTAGGAAGATACCCATATTTGCTTCTCAAGTGACAGGGCTTTCCTACAGAACCCTTAGGAGAAATCAGAGAGGTTCTTGAATTGGTCTTCTCTAAAGACAACCAAGAAGGGGAAGAGGAATGCTTACGGCATGAGCAAGAGCTTAGAAGAGGGAATGAGCTTGTCACATAATGGAGAAGCAGTGTGGGTGCTGTGGAAGAGGTGGAGCAGAGGTGAGAGACTCCCATTAACGAGCTTAGAACAAGGTGAGAACATGCATCCTCATTCACAGGGCAGTGGGGTCTCACGAGGGGCCTTCCCAGTGAAAGAAGAAAGCTAACTTCCTGCCTTCATGAGAGGGGAGGTGGGACCAGAGGAGAGGTGACTCCACAGCCAAAAGGAAGACCAGAGCATTTCTGGCCTAGATTTACATTGTGGGAATGGGAAGAAAGAGAAAAACCGAGATTTTGAAAATATGTTAAAGTACTTTTACTTTTTATTCAGTCTTTAGTGTGCCTTTAAACATGTTAAAGCTATGCTAAATTATATATTTCATAAACATTTGAATCTGAAATTTTTTTCTAGGTCGTATATATAGATTTTGTGATATCAAATATTTAAGATAGGAAATAAGATGAAAATATTTTTACTACTTAGGTAATCTTTCAGAGTAATAAATTTTCATTATTAAAAAAAATTAAAACCTCAGATATATGTTAAGGAGAAAGTTAAGAACTCATTTCCTTCCCTCAAATCCTGATTCCACAGGGTCACCTCTCTTATTCTTATACTTTGTTGAATATTGTAGAATTTTTTGTATGCACATATAAGAATTAACATGCAAATTTGTATTTTTTCCAATGTGCTTTTTTCCAATTAATATTTCATGATCTCCTCCCATGTCAATGCAATCTGTTCTGACATTCTTTTCAGTAGCACCATGATATTCCATTATATAGATGCAGCATAATTTATTTGCATGTGGCTAAATTTAAATTAATCTTATTAGATTGTTGACTCACTGGATTTAGAAATGACTTAATTTTTTCCTTCCAAAAGCAGTACATGCCCACTATTTCATAAATACACATGTAAATGTGTGTGTGTGTATGTACATATTTGAAGTATATAAAGTAAAAAGTGTTAGGTCTCTTTCACCCTCTCTACCCTTAATCCTACCATCCTAAAGTGATCCCTGTTAATAGCTCGGTGTGTACCCTTCTACACTTACACACCTGCCTGTGCTGTGTATGTACATTCTACAAATTCCTCTGCAAATTTTTTTTTTTTTACTATGTCATGGACCTCTTTTGTATCAATATGTTTTGTTTCGTTTTGTTTTGTTTTGCGGTACGCGGGCCTCTCACTGTTGTGGCCTCTCCCGTTGCGGAGCACGGGCTCCGGACGCGCAGGCTCAGCGGCCATGGCTCACGGGCCCAGCCGCTCCATGGCATGTGGGATCTTCCCGGACCGGGGCACGAACCCGTGTCCCCTGCATGGGCAGGCGGACTCTCAACCACTGCGCCACCAGGGAAGCCCTCTTTTGTATCAATATGTATGAAATGCATTATTTTTTTTATAAGCTGCAAGCTATTGTATAATTATTTATTTAATTATTTAATTAACTAGCTCCTGTTGACAGGTGTTAGGATTTCTCCCAGTTTCTTTTCTTTGTATGCCTCTGTGTATATCTTTGAAATCTTTGTTCCTAGAAGAGTTATTCCTGGGCCAAAGAATAAGCTAATGTAAATTTTGATGCGTAAATTCAAATTGCCCTCTAAAACCAATATAGTCAGTTGGTTTTAACTACGCAAATTCAGAAGCATGGATACCTAGACTGATGCATGTTTTCATTTAGACATCAATTCATTAATTATGATTTTGTGTGTGTGTTAAAATTCCTGTGCTTGGCTGCCTCCTTCTGGATTATCGAGGCTATTGCTGTTTTGTCAGCTATCCTCTCACTGCGGCAAAAAAACAAAAAAGGCCTGGGGGTGAGGGCAGGGCACTTAATGCTCGATGCCTTATAGCTGTTAGGAGCTTTGGAGCCAGACTTGCTTTGCACTCCAGTTTTGCCACTTGGCATCTTTGTGGCCTTGGATAGGTTGCTTATCTTTTGTGAGTGTCAGTCATTTAATCTCTAAGATGGAGATGATAATAACAAGACCTACCTCATAGTGTCTAAGTATTAATATAGATATTATACATAGTGTCTGGCACAGACTAAGTGCTTTGTTATTATCATTATTTAAAACATATGTAGCAATAATCTGACAGAGTGACTTGCCATCGTATGTTAATACGGTGTTCCTAAACACCAATATATGACAAAAGGCTGCATGTTTGTTATTTTTAAATCAATTTCTCATTGAATACTTCATTTTGTCTTTAAAACGCTTCATATAATGACATCTGGAAGGGCTATACTAACTTTAGAAATGAACAATAGTAGTGAAATAAGACTAAATTAAAATAATAGATATATCTGGATATCTCCTTTGTTTATCATCTTGACTCTGACTGTCACTATGTGTGAATGACTACCTGATCTAGATCCAGCACTGATTCCCCCCCAGAGCTGTGTACTGGTAGAGCTTAATGTCTGTTCATCAGGTCCCTCGGATATTCCACAGGCACTCCACACACAGGATGGACACGCCGGGACTCCTCGTCATTCCCCTGATCTCAGTCCTCTTCCCCAGTCCAAGTTAATGCCACTAAGGATCACTCAAGCAGAAACTATGACTCATTCTCCC
The DNA here is from genome assembly GCF_949774975.1 of Lagenorhynchus albirostris. Taxonomy (NCBI): domain Eukaryota; kingdom Metazoa; phylum Chordata; class Mammalia; order Artiodactyla; family Delphinidae; genus Lagenorhynchus; species Lagenorhynchus albirostris. The sequence goes on along the minus strand of NC_083097.1, from coordinate 75,847,308 downwards.
CTTCTACCCCCTCCCCCGCCATCCAAAGAATTACCAAGATTCTACATTTTGCCTCACGACCTAAATATTTTCAAGTCTGTCTCTCCCTCTCCATTTCTGTCATCAAGGAACAATTTAGACCTTTATCATCTCTCATTTGGACTGTTAAAATAGTTTTGTTTCGCTTTTTAATTGAATTTCCTACCCTTATTCTTATTTTCCTCTAAAACATCTGCCAAGCACATCACTGTCAGGAATAAACCCCCAGCTACTTAGTATTAGAAAGCAAGCCTTCCTTGACCTGGCACCTGCCTCCTTCAGCCTCATCTCATGACTCTCTTTACCTCATACTTTTCACTCTCTGGTAACACTGAACGGACAGAAACCCCTGATCATGCTCTGTTGCCTCCCATCTCCTACCCTCTTCCTCCCCTTCTCTGCCTAATTCCCATTGATCCTTTATGACGGCTCATGTGTGATTTCTTCCAGGAAGTTTTCTCTGGGCTAGAGCCCCTAATCCGTGCTCCCACAGCATCTCCATATGCCTTCCTCAAAGCTCTTAGCATATTCTATTAAAATATCTAATTAGGGGTCTGTCTCCCCATATGGATACTAAGTACCTCAAGGGCAAGTATTATTTATTTTCCCCAGCACCCAATCCACTGCCTAACATGCGATAGGAGTTCAATGAATATTTTTTTAACCAAATCATTTTCTTGAAATAAATCAGTATCTAGAGGTATGTTGTAGTAGCCAACTAATCAACTTATTAATTGAGCCCCTACTATTTAAGAAATATTGTGCTAGGATTAATGGGAATTCCAAAAGGCATAAAACCCTTACTTCCCATCTATATTGAGAAATCAAATATGAATATATGAAAAGCTGCTTGGGAGTTATGCAGACAAGCAGTTGCAGAGTTCTGAGAAAGTGATTCCAGCTGGTGGGGGTCGCTCTTGACTTCTGTCCAGGATGAACAAGATGAAATGGAAGTGTGTTGATTACAGAGTAGGCAGGATCTGGAGAGGCAGGAAGACAGTGTTCACTTCCTGGTGCTTTCCTCTAATGCAAAGTAGGGAATGTATACAGAATGGAGGGTTTATCTGGAAGGCACAACAGAAAGAAACCTGGGCCTTGTTTCTCAGTCCTCCTGGCTTCTCCCATCTCATCACTCAACCCAGAGATTTCTGACAAGATGACTTATTCTGTAGCTCAGTCCTGCCCTCTGCTACCCACCCACACCCCCAGCTCAACTCTGAAACTATCAATAATATTTCTTTTGAGAAAAACGACTTTCCTCCAAGTAATTTTTTTTCGGAAGTTTGAAATCAATTTAAAGCCTAAATTATATTTGGTGTCTTCAAGTGCCTTTGAAACCCACTCGGTACTCAGTAGAGCGTAGGTTCTTCTGTCTCGGTGCAGAAAGAATTCAGTGAGAGGCAGAGCGACAGGTAAGGGAAGAGTTTATTAGTATAGGACCCTTGTGAGAGATACAAGTGGGCGAGCAAGGGAGTGCCGCACTAAGAACTTAGCGGACTACAGTTTTCTAATCAAGGAAAAGTGGGGAGAGGAGAAGACCAGCTTCTTCCTCATTCTCGAGTAGACATCACGCTTCCATCATCAGCTCCTCCTCTACATCAGGTGTGTGTGGGGGTTTCTCGTCCCTACCTGGTCAAACTGGGACTGTCATGGAACAATGGAAATGAGCAAAAAGGCAGTAACGTATAGTAAAGTATGGTAAATCACCTTAGGTTTCAGGGTAATGGCACCTTTCCCTATGTTTTTGTTATTAGTGTGCTCAGAGAAGCGTGTCCTAGGAATTATTAACTTACCTTATTGGTCAGGATGTGGGTCTCAGTCCACCATTGTTTTATTGTTCGGGGACATGTCTCATGCTTCTGTTGCATGGTTCTGTGGCTAAGCAAACCTGCTTTCTTGAGTGATCATTGACTTACAGGGCTCTTGCATACTTTTTCCTTTACTTATGATCCCTTACTGGGATTAACTATTTAATCACATACTTTGTCCCTTTACTCTGTCCCTATTACCTTCAAATCTAGGAGGTGAAAAAGACTAAGCTACAAAGCAATATGAGAGGAAAAAAATCTTATCATGTCAAATTAATCACCAAGTAATTTGTGTAAAACTTTAAGTATATAAGAAATTCAGAGAAGGGAGATTTTAGCGTAAGAAAGAGCAAGCTAGAAACACTATTTGGACTTAAGTTTGGCCTTGAAGGGTATGTAGACCTTGTATAGGCAGAGGTTAAGGGAAAGAGCTTCCCTTGCAGTTCAGACAGCAATGTGGTGGAGATTTACTGAGACTTGTTGGAGGCCATGAAGAGACCTGTGACTGGCACATAGGAAATAGTCTATAGATTACTGGTGAAAGCATTAGCCAGGACTCTGAGTTTGTGGGTGTTCTTCCATTGTTCTCCCATTACTCCTCTCTGCTTCATATGCAAAAAGCGGGGGGTGGGGGCGGGCGGGGCACTGATTAAAGACGAATGTGGTAGTTCACACAATAGAAGAAAGCTCTAAACAATTAAACCTCTGGAAGGACAGAAACTGGAAGATTTCTGGAGACCTGAGCAAATGGAACTTAGCTTTCAAGCTGTATTTCATCACTTGTTGTCTTGGTTTCTCCCCATGTGATGACTTCATTCTCAGAACAGTTTCTCCACTCCATAAAGTAGGTGATCCCTGGCAGCTAGCTTCTTGCTTACATCCTGACAACTCCCTGGTACCTCTGTTCAAAATGTCTCAGAGAAGGCCTCTGAACAGGCAAGGGATCAACTCGTTACTAGAAGGGGGAAAAGGGTGCTGGGCAGACAAAAACTAAGGTGTCAAATAAATGGATGACTGAATGCATGACATGATACCTAGCATAAGGGCAGATTACATACAGAGTCTTGAAAACTTGTCTTTGATGTTTAAGTTACACATGGTTGTTGTTAAACGTTTTTGAGCAGAAAAGTAACTTGAGAGAAGTGTTTAAGAAATAGAACTTGTCCAGTGATGTGTAAGATTACCTGAATGGGAGGAGAATATAAGAAAACTGCCTAGAGGACCATTTTCTCTCAGATCTAAGTGTGAATTTTGATGAGAGTTTATCCTGAAGCAAAGCCTTAAACATTGAAAACAGGATGGCTAGGTGGGAGTGCAAAAAAAAAAAAAGAAAAAGAGAGAGAGAGAGAGGCGATAGAGTAATGGTTCTCAGAGTGTGATTTCTAAATCAGCAGCCGCAACATCACCTGGAGCATGTTAAAAATATAAATTCTCGGGCTTCCCTGGTGGCGCAGTGGTTGAGAGTCCGCCTGCTGATGCAGGGGACGCGGGTTCGTGCCCCGGTCTGGGAAGATCCCACATGGCGCGGAGCGGCTGGGCCCATGGCCACTGAGCCTACGTTTCCGGAGCCTGTGCTCCGCAACGGGAGAGGCCACAACAGTGAGAGGCCCACGTACCGGAAAAAAAAAAATATATATATATATATATATATATTTTATATTTATATATATTTATATATATATATATATATATATATAAAAATTCTCTGGCCCCACCCCAGACTCACTGAATCAGGAGCCTTGGCGGCAGCCTGGCAATCTCTGTGTTAACAGCTCTCCAGGTAGTTCTGATGCCTGCTATAGTTTGATCCTAATGTAGCAAGCACATTTAAAAAGCTACTTATGAGCTTTGTGACCTTGAGCAATTTATTTAACCTCTTCATACTTTCAAGGCAAGTGCTAATGTTAGTGCTTTCTTCACAGAGCTTAGAGGATTAGCATAAACGTATGGAAGAATGCTTACAACAGTATCTGGCACAAAGTAAGCATTATATAATTATTTTCTATTATCATTGATAGCACTTGGTGTTTGAAAGAAAGATACACATAAAAGATGATTCTCAGTGCTGGGTAAAGTTTACATTGTCTCTTGTTGATGGACCAAAATTGTCCATATTATTCTTACATGGATCTTACTGAGTCACGCTGTTCCTAGAAATCACCTCCTGACTCCCATAGTACTTTGTTTTTCAACTGAAATTTAGTGTCATTGCTATTTTTCTTAAAGAGTACTTTCACATTTGTCCCTCAATGATAAGTAACTTACTTTCTCTGAGCCTCTTTCCTCATTATGGTTTTGGTGAAGGTGAGAAATAACGTATGTATGGTTTTTACCATATATTATGTGTTCAGTAAATGGTAGCTGTTGATTACCCTTATCTCCATTTCATCTTGCCGCTCCTTTTTAAACATTGTTTCTCCCTTTCTTTGTTACCGTGTCTGTGACTGTTTCTCTTTCACATTCTTCCTTCTCTTCTATGGCAGAGGTTTTCTGTTCCATGAAGGGATAGTTAGTATTTTAGGCTTCACAGGCCGTACAGTCTCTGTCTTTACTACTCAACTCTGCCATTGTGGCACAGAGCAGCCAGAGACAGTATGCAAGTGAATCCGTGTGGCTGCTTTCCAATGAAACTTTGTGCACATTGAAACTTGAATTTCATATAGTTTTCATACGTCATGAAATATTCTCCTTTTAAAAATTTTCCCACCCATTTACAAAGAGAAAAGCCAGACTATACCATAGCTCACAGAGCATACCAAGACAGGCTGTGGGCCAGATTTATCCTACAAACTATAAAGCCCCAATCCCTGTTAGAGGGGACTTTCCCCTTCCACTAATCTCTCACTGCCTTTCCCTCTTTCTCCCTTTCCATCTACTATTTTTTTTTTAATTGAAGTATAGTTAGTTGATTTACAATGTTATGTTAGTTCCAGGTGTACAGCCAAGTGATTCAGTAATATATACATAGCTACATGTGTATATATAGCTGAACATATATGTGTGTGTATATATATCCTTTTTCAGATTCTTTTCCATTATAGGTTATTACAAGATATTGAATATAGTTCCCTGTGCTATACAGTAGGTCCTTGTTGTTTATCTATTAGTAGTGTGTGTCTTTTAATCCCAAACTCCTAACTTATCCCCCCTTCCCCTTCGGTAACCAAAAGTTTGTTTTCTACATCTGTGAGTCTATTTCTGTTTTGTAAATAAGTTCATTTGTATCATTTTGTTTAGATTCCACATATAAGTGATATTATATGATATTTGTCTTTCTCTGTCTGACTTACTTCACTTAGTGTGATAAGCTCTAAGTGCATCCATGTTACTGCAAATGGCATTGTATCATCCTTTTTTTATGGCTGAGTAATATTCCATTGTATATATGTACCCCATCTTCTTTATCCATTCATCTGTTGATGGACATTTAGGTTAGTTCCATGTCTTGGCTATTGTAAATAGAGCTGCAATGAACATTGGGGTGCACGTTCTCTTTTCATACTAGAGTTTTTGTCTTTTCCAAATATACACCCAGGAGTGGGATTGCTGGATCATATGGTAACTCAATTTTTTTTTTTTTTTTAAGGAACCTCCATACTATTCTCCGTAGTGGCTGCACCAATTTACACTCCCACCAACAGTGTAGGAGGCTTCCCTTTTCTCCACACCCTCTCCAGCATTTATTGTTTGTAGACTTTTTGATGTCTTTCTAGCTACTCTTATCTTCCTTTCTAATTTGTCACAACCGAGGTACCAACAACACTGGGCCCAATGCAATGCAAGTTGAATTCTAAAGTATTTGTGTTTATTGAACAGTTTAATATTTTTTATTATAATATAAAAATCAAAGACAACTAATATTTATATATGCAAAGAAAAACCAAGTTCAGTTTAATTTTTCATGTATTTTTTAATTTACTTTTTCCAGTCAAAAGCAATATTTTCATGAAATAAACTGTAACAGAACAACAGAGCCCATTACTGGCCATTTATATCAAAATAGGTTGACAATCAACTCCTGGTCATGTCCTCAATTAGTTTTTTATCTGTGGACTTTTCTCAGTTCTGAGTTTTTAATATATATTGAAACTAATGCCTTTTTTCTTGCCTGAAGTTAAATAGTTGAAGAGGGATAAATTTGCTCTGAAGAGACAGGGGTGGCCACAGGAGCTGATAGTGACTGGTATGAAGCATGGCCCTGACTAGTCACCCCCATCCTACTTTCAGATGCTACTCTGTACCTCTCTCATAACTGTTACCACCAGTGGTGTATGTCACATGGTTGCCTAGTGCATTATACGTACAAGGCAAATCTTTGTTGAGCTAGCAAGTGAAACCCACTTAAAGATTTTTTTCGTAGCTCATGGGCCTTTTGAGGGAAGACAATATAAAAGATGATATTTTCCCAGGGGGCTCCAGAGTCTTATTTGAAGTGTGAAGGAGATATGACTTTGCCTTTGTGGCTGAATTAACTATTACTTAGGTGAGGAAGACAGCTAAAAAGGTAAAATAACTATAAAATTTGCTCGGTGAGGTGCTATCACACCTGGTAAATGGCTTCCCTAAGTCTAGGGCCTGTGCTACTCTCTGTTAGAATAATGAGCTCATGAGTACAGCTTTCTGGGTGGGTACGAGATATTGCTATTATCATCATATCTATCTCCTTTCATATTAACTTTAACATACCTTCATAGGCATTGTAATTTGCCTACCTGATTAAAAAAAAAGTGTAAAGAGAATCTTACTCTTTATTTTTTAGTATAAGAGAGGAAAAATGTTCAATCTCTTTTGAAAGATTATGATTCAGTTAGAAAATATATTAGGAAGCATACTCAGCAGGTTAGTCTTAACTTAAATCCATCTTTTTGATGATGGCATATTTTTACGCCAGTGTTAAATTTTTAAAATTAATTTTTAACATGTTATATTAAAAGCTGATAATGTAACATCTCTATCATGGCATATTCTTTTAAAAAGTGAAATATCAACTCTCAGATACAACCTTAGACTATAGTATAAATGAATTGTTAACTTAGTTTAAGATTTTTCTGCAGGTTAATTTTTGGTCATGATAATAGAATGTAACACCTATGATAAGAGCTATAATTAACTGAACTCTAGCAAAATTTGAGACTGAGAAAGGGATATTAGGAAGATATTTCATTAATAATGTGCCATTAGCATACAGTACTTAGAATTTAAACCCTATTTCATTACACTAGAGATGTCTTTTTATTAAGATGTTCTTTAAAAGGGTCAGCATATCTACGTGTTTATAACTGGGAGTTATACCAGCATAAAACAAAAGTCAGCTGAGAAAATATTCAGAAATTTATCCTGGGTACATTTCTCAATTTTGGCTGAATTCAAATGTAAGCCATTCTTTGATTAGCATCTTCAAATAACAGTGACCGCAACAGGAGTCAGATATTCTCTCTCATGTTCTCAGTCAGAAAAACAAAATAAGAAAGAGAGAAAATAGCAGAGGGACAGGAGTATTATACCCTTGGCAAATGAATGAGAAGTCTGATCCCTTGTTAATGTAATACTGACAGCTTCTGCCAGAGAAGATGGAATGGAGTGTGGGAGAATTTTGTTATCATTTAGCAGTACATTTAGGTAACATCCAGTGGAGCCAGTGTTGGCCTGGGAATCATAAAAGGGTAATAATAGAAGCAGTTTCTTTTTAGTTTTTCTCATTGACCCAGAAGAATAGCTTCAAGATGACTTTATCTCCACCCTTTTCAGCCAGTGGTATGTGAAGCAAGGAGAGATTTGCTATGTGAGCCCTTCCAAAGGGAACAGCAAGTCTCCATGTCACGTGGGGGCTTTGCGTGGGTTGTGAGGATTTATTCCAAACACAGTGACTCCCTCTGTCCCTAGGTCTACCTGTCTTTAGACCATGATTACCAATCCTGTCAGTGGATGCAAAATTAAGCATAACAACTATCTTTGCCTGGAACAGTCAGAGAAAGAAGGTATAGCAAATGCAGATATGGTGTATACTAGCAATTCAATCTATTCTAATAGAATGATTTGGTCATCATGTCCCACTATCAAAGCAGTAGCCACTTGGTACTAATCTGTGTGTTTATCTAAATTCATGAGCAGGTAGAGGATTAGTTAGTTATTCCTCAGTTTATTCCCTCACCTTACCACAGGGCCTATGTCTTAGTAGGCAGAGAGTTCTCTCTGTAAATGTTTTGAGAACTTTTATCATATGGAAAGAGTGATAAGGAGATTATGAAGTAGAAGCTGGACCAAACCCATTCTTCTTGCAAAGGGAAGTAGACATTTCTAGAAGCTACAGTTCTCCTCAGTGGGAGGAAGACCCTGAGGCCTGCTCATCTGACTTCTCATCAGCTTAGGCACACCAAGGCAGAGGGCCTTAACCAGGTTATCAATGAGGCCCTAAGACCTCAGTGGATCGGGGAACCTCCTGGAATCATATGCCATTCTTTCTATGAGCATAGGTGCATAACTTATATTAGCCCCTAAAAATGATGATGACCACACACACATGAAAATAAAACCAGTGTTTTGAAGGGTTGACATAGCAAAGAAGCAGTGGAAGGTCTTGGAGTGGAGCTACCATTCAATTTTATGCATGTTCAAGCTTAGAGATGGACCTATTAAATAATAGTGATATTTAAAGTATTTTACAGTGAAATAGGTCTTTGATATAATGTTTATGGTTCTTACTCCCCAAAGTATTTCCTGTTAAAAATTGACATACAACAGTTAATGTTAAACTCATTTAATATTAGTATTTTACTAAAGAAGCTTGCTTATGGTAGGGAAAAAAGCCAAACGAAATGAGTTAAAAACAGTTGGTGTTGTCTCTGACGCTCACCAGTATGTATCATCCACTATGATGGATAATGGGAATGCAGTAAAGAGGGAAAAAATCTCTGCCTTTCAGATTAAAGTTGCAGGAGACAACTCCCAAACTAATTATTATAAATGACACAGTAAGTGCTAAAATAAAGATATGTGCAGGGTAAAATAGGGAGGGACATGGAGAATAGGAAACTAAGCTGGCCTAGGATATGAGGGCAGGCTTCTCAGAGGAGGTGGTAATATCACACATTTATACAGCCCTTATTACCTCTCAGGAACTGTTCTAACATGTTAACTCAGTTAAAACTTATACACTATTGAGGCATAGAGAGACTAAATAACTTCCTAAAAGTCACACAACTAGTAGGAAGCAGTGGCAGAATTTGAACCCAGACCCTCTGGTTCATAATTCCATGTGTTAGTTACTCCATTGTGCTACCTCTTGTGCCTCACGTAGTGGTGCTAGAAATAGCAGTATGCCCCATAATAAAACATGGGGGAAGAAGAAACAAAAGTAGGGAAAGAGCAAAAGAGAAGGGGTGTCCAACTTCCAGCTTCTAAGAGTTAAACATTTCCTGAATTCACTTTCAGATTCATTTACCTTTTTGAGGCTCAGCTTTCTCTATAGTTCTTTCTGCATCCTCTCACCATATAGAAGAAGGGTCCTGACACTTAACTGTGGGGTATCAAAAGGTCTATGTATTCATTGTGTCTGGTTACACTTTCACTCAACTTCAAAGTTATTCACTTCCTCCTTTTAATCATTAATTGACTTGCTCATTCATTTACTCAATTTATCTTAAAGTTTTACCCTGTTTGTTTTGGGTAGTACATATGGAAGCTTCCTTGAAAGAGATAAGAAATAATAAATTCAGTTTGGAAAACTAAGGTGGAAATATTCTTTGTCTTTACCTCAAATGCTTTCCTAGTCATATAAATTTGAAAAATAACGAAAAGTTACAAAAATAATGCCATAGAAAGGGGGATAAACAGCTTCAATTTCTTCTTAGTGTATGTGACAAAAAAGCAATGCCTGCAGGTCCTTCATGATTTCCATCTACTGACGAGGCTCCTGTAACAAAGAAGAGACTTAGTGTTTTCGTTCTGTTCCTTCCCCTGCTGTGTGGCTCCTTGGAAGCAGGCGCTCAAGAAGGCATAGGGCTCCTTCAGGCCACTGGAACACAACAGTGTGCTCCAAAGCCCCACCTGCTCTCAGAAAGTGACTTGGGTACTAGGAAAAGCACAGCTTGTTATTTGTTCCTAAGCAATCTCTGCTGACTTCTTATTGTAAGACTGTTAAAAAGTTCTCTTTACTGGAACAAATATCTTCCATTTGGATTATGTCATGAATTTCATCTGGAATAATGAGACTTTCAATAGCTTTTGTGTGTCACCTCTTTTTTACATCACTTGTCTGGTGGCATCAAGAATACTTCCTCACTGAAAATGGATCCATTTACAGTCAATAATAGGGTGGCTAGTGTTCGTTTTTCTTGGGAAAACTAAAATGTGCACCTTTTATCCTATTATACTGATCCACCAGCTTCAGATTATCTGATTTTCTAGCTTCTCATTTTCTCATGTATCTTAATGCTATTATTAACAAGAATTCTGTTGCTAATGGTTTTGGAAAATAATATGTGTACTTTCAGCCACAACCCACATTTTTATGTTCTGTCTGATTTAGCTGGACTTTGATATTTATTCCAAAAGCTGCTTTGTTGTAGATCAAATGTGAGAAGCTTTAATGTCCCTCTAGATTTATTTTCAGTGTCCCTATTTTTGCTACAAGATAATGGAGTTAATATTCCAACTATTAGTTACTGGGTGAAAAACACTTCTAAGTATATAATTTATAGTATTATATATTCTTTATAAGTGATATATCTATATGTGTGTGTGTATGTATAAATATATATATAGAGAGACACAGAGACAGGAGGCAGAGAGACAGAGAGAAGAGATTCTCTATTTTGTTAAGATAACAGTTCTATGAATATCTGTGCATTTTTTAATGGTGGAATTTTTTTCTAAAATATAATTTTATTTTTAAACACAAAAAAATTGTGTTTTAGTCAGTTATATCAATATGCTTTATCAAGTTTCCACATCATCATTGTTTTTATATCTTTTTGCATACATTTTCTTTTTTAGAAATAATTTTAAAATTTATTTTGTCAAACAAAATACTAAAAAGAATGTGTATATAATACTGTAATTATTTGTCTATTTATTTATTTATTGACTTATATCTTTAAATATTTATTGTTTTGAAGAATGCATCTTAGGATTAGGTATGAAATCTTTGTTTTATATTTCTTTCTTTGTTAGATATTTCTAGGGATTTCATACATTTATTTTTTTAACTAGTATTTTTGAGTGTCTACTTTGTGCTGGGTTCTTAAGATACTATAATGAATAAACTGGACGTAGTCTATGGACTCAAGGAAATCATTTTACATTTGTGATGAGTGTGCCTGAAGAACTCTAACTATTCTTTAGGTGTTTTTTCTAGGAGCAGTTCTACCTTTGCCCAGAGCAAATATATAGATAAATAATAATTTATCTTAGAAATTCCCTACAGACATTCCATATTTCTTCCAGAAATGAAAAAAATCATAAATACATTTCTTGACCATGGAAAAAGTAAAGGGTTTTGTTTTGTTTTGTTTTTAATAGTTATTGATGTTTTATACAATAGCACCTCTTTGGTTGACTTGCTAAGACCAAAATCCATTTTCTGATGCCTAGAGAGTGATTTTCAACCACAGGGGTTTTTAACTAGAGTTCATGGATCCCTCAGGCAGTGGTCTCAAACTTTCCTGTGCAGAAAACTCACCTGGGGCACTTGCTTAAAAGGGATCTGGAGATGACCTAGGGATTTGCATTTTTAATAAAACACAAAGTCCTGGACCATGCTGCCCTATGACAACCATGGATGGACTTCAGGTGGTTCTGTTTAGCCCTGAAACTATGACTACTTGAATTTTTTTCAATAAGAGTGTCTACAAGGATTTAGAAGACTTTCATTAGTTTTTCAAAGGAGTCTGAAAAATACCATGATTCTATTAGGAACAACAGTTTATAAGTGGAAAAGGGCAGCAACAAGAACCCACAGTAAAAGGCCTGACAATAGGGGGAAACATTACAAAGCAGCTATAAATACTCAAGTGGGACTGTAATCCAGAGCAGTGTCCCCTAAGCAGTTTGAGAAATTCTAGAAGTTAATAGATATGTCAGTAAACCAGTGTTCATTGGTCAAAAAAGTTTGAGAAACATTAAGTTTTTAATTTTTTTAACTTTATTATAGAAGTGAATAGACTTTATTTTACTAATTTGCACTGTGAATCACTTAAAAGAATCGTTAGTATGTAGTAATTCCCAAACCTATTTGATCACAGAACACTTTTCGAATGATTGTCATTTTGAGAAATGCCCTTTAACAGAGGGACAGACATTAGTCCCTGAGTGCAGCACAAAAATAAGTAACTTTAGGGCTTCCCTGGTGGCGCAGTGCTTGAGAGTCCGCCTGCCAATGCAGGGGACACGGGTTCGTGCCCCAGTCCGGGAAGATCCCACATGCCGCGGAGCGGCTGGGCCCAGTGAGCCATGGCCGCTGAGCCTGCGCGTCCGGAGCCTGTGCTCCGCAACGGGAGAGGCCACAACAGTGAGAGGCCCGCGTACCGCAAAAAAAAAAAAAAAAGTAACTTTCCTTGTAACCTTGCCATGAAGGAAAATTTCAATTGTGTTCTAAATACTCCGAATAATAGAATAGCAGAGAATTTTATATTTTAGAAAAAAGTTTTATTAAAAATATATAGAGAGGAAAAAACCTCAGCTGTCTAGTTATTATTTACATGAATTTATTCATTGTTAGTTGATGGTGAATTTAAATAATGTCTTGCTCTAAAATGGAAACTTAGATTTTTTCTTTATAATTTTCTTGGGATTTAGGAGAAGTTTGTATTTCCTAAGAATCATAGAGCTCATTCTATAATAAAACAACAATCCTTATTTCATGTATTTTATAACAATGATTGGTACCCAGCGAAACATATTTGCCTGTGTGTAAACAGATATGTCCAAAATTTCTTGAAGCGAGACAGTTCTACAGTGATTTAAAAAAAAAAAAAAAAAAGGTAGTAAAGACCAGATTGGCTTAACACGGGAAGGCAAACTCCTGGATTGATTGTATCCAGATAAGAATTTAATCTTGAAAGAAGAAGGACAAGGAGATTAATTTAGTGAAGGCAAAAGTAAAGGGAGCTCCTGCCTGGGGAAACCCTTTCCTAGTGTGATTAACGGTGAAAAGTCTAAGGAACAGAAAAATAGGTATGCTTGGGCAGAAAGAAATCATGAGCTGAAGTGTGATGATTAAAACAAGTCCTGTGAGATGCTGTGTGGGAAAACAAAAGAAATAAGTTTGGGAAATTCTATTTCATTCTTTGTGTTTTACTTTACTTCAATTGGACTTTCACAAAATGAATTCATCACAAATTATTTTCCCCATAAGTTAACCCTCAAGATGCACCTTGGGAGAATGCTGAGCTAGTAGTAATAGGAAATAAGAACTACTAATTAATGGACCTGTATCATAATCATTGCTTTTCGGGGACAAAATGATTAGATTTAGGTCATACATATTATTCTATCCTCTTTCATTATTAAGTTATAATGATTCATGGATTGAAATAGATTTGCCTTTCAATATTGTTACATTTCTGGATCCTTCTAAATCCAGGTCATGAAGGTAAGACCTTTTCAAGTATAATCCTCCAACCCTACATTTTTTTTTTTTTTTTTTTTTTTTTTTTGGTATGCAGGCCTCTCACTGTTGTGGCCTCTCCCGTTGCGGAGCACAGGCTCCGGACGCGCAGCCTCAGCGGCCATGGCTCACAGGCCTAGCTGCTCCGTGGCATGTGGGATCTTCCCGGACCGGGGCACGAACCCGTGTCCCCTGCATCGGCAGGTGGACTCTCAACCACTGTGCCACCAAGGAAGCCCCAACCCTACATATTTTTAAACAAGTAGCACTGCTAGGTCATATATATATATATATATACATAATTCTCAGAGATTTGGGGGGGTGGCTTTTTTGCTTACTTTGTAAACATTCACAATATTCCCAATTTAGAATTGAGCTACACAAAACCTATGTTTAATTTCCAGCCAAACTATTAAAGAATTAGGGAGAATTCTTAAACTTTTTGAAAATTTGCCTTATAAACAATCTGGTTCCAAAGAGAACATCTTTATGATGTAGAAGGTTAGACCAGCCTCCATCTACAGGCCAAATGAGAATCAAGCAACAGCTAAGTGAATCATAATATATTTGTTCTCCTTTCTTTTCGTTTTTGGGTCATGATTTTACTGGCAAAACCTTAGTTATACATGATGATTGTACACGCTTGTGTTCTCTGGCATGCCTATGGGAGACTAGTAGATGTGAGTAGGGCTATTTAGAGATAGACTTTAATATATGTGGGGTTAGCATCAATGTAGAGGTGAAACAGTTTTTGTAAATACTTAAAGATTTTTTTAAGCATTTTTTTACTCTTTAAGAACGGGACTAAATTCCACAGTTTAAGTTGGCTGACTGGTCTCTCTCATACTATCTGCAAATATACCATGACATTTTTGGTCTTACATCATATGAAAGACTGTATCACATGGCTACAAATTTGATACCAATATTTTAAAGTTTCAGTTAAGCAAGTGGATAACCCATAAAATTGTTACATTTATGGAAACTTCCTTCTAAATCCGTGTGACAAAGGTAATCTTTTCCTCACATGGAATCACCAGACCTTATATCATTTCTAAGTAGCACTCAGTATTTTCTCTCCAAAGGCACTTTAAATGCTTACTTTCTAAGAGTTTACAAATTTTCCATTTTGTAATTTAGCCTCAAGACACTTCCTACATACATGTTTTAAGAAGTGGCAATCAAAAAGGAAGGATTTTTTTTTTTAATCCTTGAAAATTTGGTCAAAAGTACCATTTAGTGAGGTCAGTCTTTTTCTCCATACTCTTAAGGAGTATAAGTTTTTTTTTTTTAATCATATTAAAATGCTAGTGTGACAACAATTAATGTCATTATGAGGGAAAAAAATCAATCTTTTGAGTTGTATTGTTCTTAGGAAAGCAATAGATGTCATAATTATTTAGACAAAAGTTATTTTTAATTATGATTTCATGAATAATATAATCTAGATTCAATAAGTTAACTTGCTTCTTTTTATTGATCTAGGAACAACACTTTTAAGGTTTTGAAGACTTATATCCTTTATCTAGTCTTTTTTTCTTTTAAATTTTTATTTTAATTTCACACTTTAAAAAATATCAGATTCCCCAAAAGTTAATGTTTTACCACATTTCCAAATTTGCATCCTCTTTCCCACTTAAAATGATTTCTCTTTCTGAACTGAGAATAAATCACAAGTATTTACCCTTATGTACTTCAGTGTGCATTTCTTAAGAACAAGGGCATTCTTTTTCATAACCACAGTATAGTTGTCTAAATCAGAAAATTAATAGTCATGCAGTAATAGCATTAGTTTGTAGATCTTACTTAGATTTCATCAAATTACCCTAATAATGTCCTTTATAATAAGATAAAGTAAAATGCTGATCATGTATTGATTTCAGTTGTCATGTCTTTTTAGATTCCTTTTGACTAGAACATTTCCTAGTCTTTGTGTTTCCTGACATGACACTTTTGAAGAGTACAGACCAGCTATTTTGTAGAAAGTCCCTCAGTTTAGGTTTGTCTGATATTTCCTTGTGACTAGATTCAAATTATGCCAGACCTTAAAAAAACAGAATTGTATAAGATGTGATTTTATAACGACAAATCACATTCCTGTTAATAACTCTGAGATTTAATATAATTATTTAATTGTCATGTTTGCATCAAACAGTATACTTATCTCCAGATTCCCGGGTTGGGGGGGAAAACTCTCCCAGGAGATTTTATATGTATTTACTAAAGAACAAACTTGGTTTAATTATTAAGGATCTTGTTAGTTTTGATGATTTAAGGAATCATTGATTATTCTAATATTGAATGAGAAAACACATAACATGTTCAACAGTATTGATCTGCTCTTTTCACAGTTACTCCTGAATGCCCACAGAAAGGAAGAAATGTTTTCCTCTCCTTAGATGAACTCGAGTTCTTATCACAGCTCGTAAAATCCTTTTTGAAGTTGGAACAAAATGTCCAGGAATTATTTGAAGAAATATTTTTATGGCTCAAGACACCCAGGAATACTTCAGGTAGTATGCTCTTCTGCAAATCTATAATTCTGTTTTTGCTTCCTGCTATTAAATCTATACCATTACCTGAAAAAAGGAAAATACAGGAAAGAATTCTTTAAATAAACATTAACTATAAAGCATACCATGAAATTACATTTTTATCCCTTATACATTGTAAATTCCATAGTTTTAATTGGAAAGCATCATAAGTCAATTTTGGATAATTGTCTTTAGTTAAAATACGATCAAAAAAAATTTTTTTTAACTCAAAGAAACACCGCCTGGCCTTTGGAAATATCAAGGAGACCGGATGGTCTAGTAGCTCCTCTTTTGCCACTAGCAGCCTGATGACCTTGAGCAAAATATTTAGTTTCCTTAGACGACCAGTTTCTCATCTTTAAAATGATGATGTAAGACTAAGTTAATTTTCTCTTTATTTTCTTTCAGTTAGTAAGTGCTTTAGATTCCAATATATTATGTAGGGTTGTGAAAATTAAATGATTTAGTGAATGTAAAATATTTAAAAGAATGTCTAGCATATCATAAACAATAAATGTGAGTTGTTACAATTGTAATTATAAAATATGTTGTTTTTAGTTAGTCTCAACAAAATCCTTTTAAAGAAAACTGTGCCATGTGTGTTCAAATAATGTTTCTAACAATTCAGAGGCATAATGGTTAAGACATGTTCTCTGTTTTCATATCTATATTTATAAAGATTTTCATCTATATCAGAGTGGACTATACAAAGTTCTCTTTTACATAATACCACATATTTTAAGGAGAGTAAATTTGAATAGTGGCTGCATTTGCAAAACAAAATGAAGGAAGCAAGTGATTAAAACTCAATCTGCAAATTTCAAAACCTGATTTCTTAGTGAAAATTACATGTAGTTTAATATATTTACTTCTGTATTTCTTTATTTACCTAGCCTGGGTAAATAATGTTAGAAAAGTTAAAGGATTGGAATTTGTTTTATATTAAGCATAGGTTACTGGCCTTCTACGTTTCAGGTTAAGTTTAAGCAGCACTATTAAATTATAAAATAAATAATGTAGATTGTTTTTTCCAAATTTGGATATAATTTGAAGAAAAATGAGTGTGGAATATAGATTTCTGAATCTGACAAAAAAATCAAATGGGAAAATAATAAAAACATAGGACAGATAATATGAAAATTAAAAGATGGAATGAAAAAGTCGATTTATTAGTAGGTAATGTGAGCCCTAGAGGGTCTTCTAGATGGAACTAACTGGATCAAAGAGAGATCTGAATAGAGAAATATGATGTCCTAATTTTTGACAAAAATTTATTGGTGCCACAAGCAGTTGACGCTTGGTGTTGGTACTCATCCATCATACCTGGCTAAGATTTGGCGTCTCTCATCCACATCTCTAGCAGATCTTTTCTGAGGTGTGGATCAAAAAACAGAGTGAACTCCAGAGCATCTAGACCCCTATCCATTTGGATTCATCTTGTATTGGTCCTAGGCCAGGCCCTTGAGAAATAGCTCATTCTGAGAACTTTATTCCTCTTAAGGGCAGCGTAAATTCAAAACTAGAGTTGTGTTAGAGAGGTATTCTAAAGATACAAAAGTTAAATAGCCAAGAACTGAAGCAAAGAGTTGACACACTGATTTTAGGAAAAAAGGAGAAAAAGAAAAAGCTGGTTCAACTGCACTGGATTGAGATCAAACAATGTTGAGACTTGCCAATGCTGTGTATTTGAGAGCAAAAGTTATGATTATTGAATAAAATCAACAGAGAAAACATATAATTATGCCACAATATACAGTCTTACCCCAAATTTGTCATCATATAAGCAGCATGGCAGATAAAAGCAACTTCAGTATCACATTAATAATAGTGTACTATAGAAACACATTTGTGGATTATCAAACATAGTAAGTGGAAGGAAATTTGAAGGACAGCTGTGTCTAAGTATTAGAACATCCTCTTGTGATATATGTGTTCTTCATCCATATATTTTTGTAACAAAGCCAAGATTTAATCTGCCATAATTTTATGTAAATGGATCCCTGAAAAGAATGATCTTGAGGGAAATTGTCAAGAAAAATCTTAAATGGTTTATTCAGGGTAGCCACGTTAGTCAATTCTTATCAAAAGCCTTGGTTTCTTAAATCAGGAAGGAAAAGATTTCTTGAATGATTAAAGAAACCAAATGAATCTTAAGTTATCCTGATAGTTAATGTTTTGCTTAGAAATCTTGTGTGGGAGAGGCTGGGGAGAAAAAAGATCAAGTCATTTGGTTATTGGTGTATTTGTTTTGATTGGAACATATTTTGCTAATAAATCCTGGAAGGAGTTGCGTAGTATGTCTATGTAACCAAAACAATGTGATGAAAAGTAAGGTGTTTTTTTTTTCATTGTCCAGATGTTTTAAAAATATCCAGGTGCTTAACATCACATAGAGAAAATATAAAGATGAGTAACCAAATGTTTTACTTTTTACTTTGAAGTTTACTACTATAATGTAGATTTGGCCAACTTGGCAGTGCTTTTAGGAATTTGAATACAATGCAATAGATTTTGTAGAGACACAAGAAATATTTTCTGAGAAAGAAAAGATATTTAGTCATTATATTTATTTGCTTTTGTTTGGTCATGATTGGATGGTTTTCTAATTTGGTCATTTCAGAAAAATGATAGGACATTATTTCACTGTTATGGGATCTTACTGTATTTCTTTTAGGATTATCTTATCTTATGGAGTGGACTCGGGTTTGATTTATGGGGCACTTCTAATACTCCTTCAGAATAAAGCTGTTCTTCGGGCAGTTCCTCAAATTTTCCAAAGGTGGCATCTGAGATTTATCTAAACCAGGAGGTTTCTTGGCCCTCATTTTTCTTTAGCCCCAGCAATGACAAAAAGCAATGGCTGCTTCAATTGGATGTAAGAAGAACACTTAGGGTTTGTCTCAGAAGAATCAAAGATTTCAGATCTTCTGAAAGATTGTTTGTACTCTTAGGGGGTCTTAAGAGGGGTCAAATGGCTTCTAAGAGTTCCTTAGCTAGATGGTTAAGGGATTGTATTAGGGAGGCGTATGTAGTTAAGGTAAAGAGGCTCCTAGGGTTTGTAAAGCTCATTACACTAGGACTTTAGCTGTTTCTTGGGCAGAGAGGTCGAAGGCTTCCACATTGGAAATTTGCAAGGTGGCCACCTGGGCTTCTCTTCATACTTTTTCATAGTATTATCTCTTGGATGTAGTCTCTTCTACAAATTCAGCTTTTGGTGGGAGGTTGCTTGTGAGCCAGAAAAGAACAGTAAAGAAAAGAGAGACTTGTAGTTCTCACTTAGAGCTGCCAACAAGGCAAGTTGCTTTGTAGTGCACACAATGGGAGCCTATGAAGACCAATTTGGGTGTGAAAGTGGATGTCACAGGGAAGTACTGCCAACCTCTACTCTCTATGAAAGAAAACGGCAGTGTGGAAACTAACCAGAAGTGTAAAATGAACCACAGCGAACTCCATAGGCAGAGGCTGCTCAGCAGCTGGCATTCCTGTGACCCTCTGCCCTACTCTACTGAGGTCCTTAGTCTGGGCACGCTCTTAAAGAAACCAGTGTTGACTGCATGCAAATAACTATGTTTCAGAACGATGAGCCAAAAATGGGCTACCTTCTCTAGACAATGCTAATAAGTGTATAGAATGTCCAATATATTTTTAAATAGGTGAAATAATTTGTTAAATGTTCAAAGAGCTCATAAAGTTTGACAATGCCAAATTTTGAAATTGACCATTTTGAATTCCAAACAAATATAAAAATGCCACAATTCGTTAAAATCGTGAGATATCTTATTAGTCTAGATTCAGTGTTACTAATCCTGCCTTAAAATAATCCCTTTGGCTTCTCTGTATAGGATTAAATTTTTTAAAATGTTTTTAATTTGGAGGGGAAGATTATATTATACAGGTTATCATAATTGCTCAATAATTCTTTTTCTATCTTACTATAGAATTGCTCACCAGCAAAACAAGTCTTGGGAAGCTTATCTTATTTTTTAGTTCATCTTGAAAATAGGTAGATGGTGTGTGTAAACATCAAAGCCCATTACTTTGAGTGAATAAGCAGAATGTATTTGGGAATGAAATGATAAATATAAGATAATTAACCTTTTTTATAAGTTTTAAACTATAGTTACACAATGGCAAATAGTTAGTTCCAAGAATAGACCTGCAAAGCTTGTGCTTTGAATTAATGTTATTTTTCCAGGGTGAATACCTTTTACATCAACTATTTTTATGACCTATCTGTAGAAAAGTAAAGTGACATTAAGAATCCAAGTGTTTCCTCTTCATGTCATTGACAACTTGATCTTTATTATTTTTTTCTTCTTTAAAACTATTTTCCAATAATAGTCCAGGCATGTAGTAAAACTTTTAAACAGGATAAAAGAATATATGGTTAAAATTAAGTCTTTTTCCACTCCATTTGTCAAGTTTCCCTTTCCAAAGGCAACTACTTCCATATATATCCCCATGTTAAAATAACACCAAATATTGTCATACTATACAGAGATTCTTTTTTTTATGAACAATTATCTAGAAACACCCCATATTCAGAAAAACAGCTGAATAGTTTTCTATTGGTGCATGTACCATAATTTAATCAGCTACTCATTAATAGACACATAGGGTTGTTTTTTCCTCTTCATTTGCTTCCACAAACAATGATGCGGCAAATTTACTTGAAGTATGTCTTATATGTCCTCATGTATATCTGGACAGTAAGTTACTAAGGTGGAAATGCTAAGTAAAAAGGAATGGTCACAGAGAGGATGAAAAGAC
Organism: Lagenorhynchus albirostris; assembly: GCF_949774975.1. Lineage (NCBI taxonomy): Eukaryota > Metazoa > Chordata > Mammalia > Artiodactyla > Delphinidae > Lagenorhynchus > Lagenorhynchus albirostris. Next base: position 75,826,573 of record NC_083097.1, on the reverse strand, counting down.
AAAACGTAGACTGAGAAAGACATTTGCAAAATACATATCTGATAAAGACCTTGTATCCAAAATATACAAAGAACTCTTAAAATTCAACAGGAAAACAAAAAACTCAATTTAAAAATGAGCAAAAGATCTGGAGAGCTCACCAAAGAAGATATACAGATGGCAAATAAGCATATGAAAAGATGCTCAGCATCGTATGTCATCAGAGAAAGGCAAATTGAAACAAGGAGTTACCATTACACTCCTACTAGAGTGGCTGAAACCCAGAACACTAACACCACCAAATTCTGGCAAGGATGTGAAGCAACAGGAACCCTCATTCATTGCTAATAGGAACGTAAAATAGTACAGTCTCTTTGGAAGACTGTGTGGTTGTTATCTCATATAGCTAAACCTTGCCTTATGTGATCTAGTAATCACACTCCTAGGTATTTATGCAAATGAGTTGAGAACTTATGTCCACACAAAAACCAGCACATGAATGTTTACAGCAGTTTTATTCAAAATTGCCAAAATTTGGAAGAAGCCAAGATGTCCTTCAGTAGGTCAATGGATAAACTGTGGTATGCCAATACAATGGAATATTATTCATTGATTTAAAAAAAAGAGATATCAAGCTACACAAAACGTGGAGGAAACTTAAATGAATATTGCTAGGTGAAAGAAGTCAATCTGAGAAGCCTGCATACTATATGATTCCAACTATAAGATATCCTAGGTAAAGCAAAAGTATAGAGACAGTAAAAGATCAGTGGTTGCTAAGGAGGGTGAGGAATGGGGTAGAGGTGAGTAGGTGGAACACAGGGGATTTTTAGAGCAGTGAAATTCATCTGTGTGATAATAATGGTGGATGCATGACACTATGCATTTGGCAAAGCCATAGAACTGCACCACGCAAAAAATGAACCCTAACGCAAATTATGGACTTTAGTTAATAGTAATCTATCAATATTGGTTCATCAATTGTAACAAATATCCCACACCAATGTAAGATGTTAACAATAGGGGAAACTGAGGGCAGGGGGAGAGGGAGTACATGGAGACTCTGTACTTTCTGCTCAATTTTTTCTAAAAAGCTAAAACTGCTCAAAAAGCTAAAGTCTATTAATTTTTTTTTAAAGCTATGGACATTGAGAGAGAGTTACAAGCCAGTTTTTCATATCCAGTTCAATTAACAATATTTTTGTTATGCAGAATTGTTTTATGGCTTCTGTGTCCTTCTGAAAAGTCTCTTATCTTGTATCTTTTGGGGAAAAAATTCCATATTTTCTTTAATAGACTTATAGTTTCATTTTTCTTTATTTAAAAATCTGCTTAATCTGGATTTTATTTCAGTATTGAGATTGATCCTTATTAATCCTTATTAGCTAAGCTAATCCTTATTAGCTTCTGCAAAAGATGTAATAAAATGCAAGTCATAGAGAAAGCATTTTAGGTTAAATGGTATAACACTGATCTAAAACCTTGTCTATGTTGTCATGTGTGTTGAGAAATGAAGCAGGATTCCTCAACTGCAGTCCACGGCCCCTTGAGGATCGTGAACGTGCTTTACAAGAGGGCCTGGGAATCTCCAATAGCACGTGTGAGTGTGTGTGCGCGCACACAGTCATATTGTGCATTTTGGATGAAGTGTTCTGTCACTTTAATCAAGTTCTATGAAGTGTTCAGAAATCCAAAGTGATTAAGAAACACTAGAGTTGGGGAAAACTTTTCCTCAGAATTAACTCTGATAACATTCCTCAAAAGGTGGTTGTTATCGCCTACCAAATGGAATATTTACCTTTTGAGAGAATGTTTCTGTGGATTGTGTTACTTACGAATCATTCATGATTAAGCTCATAGAACCATATTTAGAAAAAACAAACAAATATCCCACATATTTTCTAGATGACTATATTTGTCAGAAGCCCTGCCGATAAGAATCACTGATATTTGGAGATTTGTTTGCCCAGGATATAAGGAGAAACAGACTCTTAAGATTATTAAAATAAAAGAAAAATTAATCGTGCTATATAATTCGTCATCATATATCAAGTCTAAGCAAAACCAAAATATAATTGCTAAGTCATTCATATTGAATTAAACTATAATTAATAGAACCATAATAGAAAATGGAAGGATCTCTTCGGCATATTTATTCATTACATTTTTGTAGATCTGTATTTTTCCCATGGAAAGAATTTCTTAATTCTGAAAAATAAAAGTTGAGGAAGTATTTCCATTTTAGAAGCTAGAGGTCATTTCTTAACCTGTCTCAGTGTTTGTGTTTTTCCAATGACTTATTGATAATCTTATTAAAAGTATAATTTTTCCTGATATGATGATGTTTATCCATGTGCTTTTGTTCTCTCTTGTTTCAAAAAAAGAAATATTAATGTGCTAAAGAACACTGGTTTTTAAAGCAGTACTTTAGATTTTAGCTTTTTAAATGAACAAAGAAATTAATATTTACTTTGTATAGTTAACTTATCCTACATTATTAACATGAAAATGAATTAATGACAAAAGGATCTGAATCTTACAGATTATATATGCATATACATCAAATTTGAATATAAATAGCATATAAATTCCATCAAGTTGTATGTATAGAAAAGGACTCTATATATTGATCCTCTCATTATTGTGATGGCAATATCACCCTACATCTTGTTGACTGTATTCTTTGTACCTTGATGTGTTTGTATGTGTGTGTGTATACTATGGATAGAGCTTTTCTACGTGATTAATTTTAACCTATTAATCACATCTAGTATGGTTGGTTTTTCTTAATGTAAGTTTGTGTGTTTGTTTTCTATTGCATAGAAATTTTGGAGACATCCAGTAGAGAAGTTGTAATAGAGAAACCTAGAACAAAGGAAACCAGTATTCCTTCAGAGCAATTGCTACCAGTAAAAGAGGTAAGTGAGGAAAAATGGGTGGTGTTTTTTTATTCATATGTAATAGCATCATCATTTTTATATGACTCCTTTATGAATCAAAATGTCTTGAGTTTTACCCTTTGCCACTAAAAAAATAATTCCTGGTTGAAAATAGTCTTATTAATTTTGATGAAAGTTGAATTTAGTGGGAACACTGCTGTGCTGCACAGTGTGTTCCATGCAAGGAGTAGGGAGCTGGCAGTGAAGAGATCTTTGTTCTCATCCCACTCGGGGTCTACACCTTGAGAATTTGGACTGTAGACAACTGTTGAAAAGTGAGAAAGTGGAGATGAAAAAGGAAAGGAAAGAGGAAAGAATAGTTTGAACTGGCCTCTTATTTGAGTGTGCCCAGCATGCCCCTGTTTGCTCTCAGATCCATTACCACTCTTCCTCTGCTCTGTTCTGTATTGTAGAGAAAAACCTCTTCCAGGCTTTCTTGCTTTCTGGACCTGGGTAGGTTTGGCCAATGAAAAGCACTAAGGGAAGATTGGAGGGAAGTTCTTGGAGAGAAACCAGAGGATTTCTTCCCCTTGCTCTGTTTTAGAGAACATCTCCAGGAGTAGCTGTGACTCCTTCATTTCTTCCATGCTGCTCCCCACACACAGTCCTCTCTCTGAGGTTTCAGGTCCACCTGGCAGGTCGGCCTCCTTCACTGGTGGCCCCGGGGACTACACTTGCATAGCACTGTTCCCATTCTTTGTTCCTCCAGCCCTAGGAGCAGTCGTAGCTAGTGGTAGTGGTAGTAATAGTAATAAAATAACTGTCTTGCTTCATGACCCATGTTTGGCTCCTCACATCTTCTATCACCTTAGTAATTAATACCTTACATTAAAATTCTTCCTTTCAAAATACTGAGAGTGGTTTCTATTTTCTGAATGGATCTTGACTGATCTAGTAGGTAAACCTTTAAAAAGGCAAAAGAACGTAGAGTTTTAACAGAGTTTCAATGTAGAAAGCAAGGAAAATAATCAGAAAAAATGCAAAATTATACATTATGTTTTAACCAAAAATCAGAGTAGATATTAAGAAATTAGCATTAGGTAATAGAAGAAAGGGATTTAGTGGGTAGCTCCTTTGTACACAGAACAGAAAACTACATTATTTCCTCTTTTTTTTTTCTTGGATCAACTGGTAAATCTGATATATTCTAACTGGAAGGTGTATGATTCCAAACATCAAATGGGAAGAGTAGAAGTAAGCCAATGATATTTTATGTAAATAAATAGACTTCTAGGAGGAGATTTGAATAGTAAATGTTTTCAATTTTCTTTTTAAGATCAGCTATTAACGTGCTTGGTTTTCCTTATTATTATTATTTTTTTTTTTTGCCGTACGCGGGCCTCTTACTGTTGTGGCCTCTCCCGTTGTGGAGCACTGGCTCCAGACGCGCAGGCTCAGCGGCCATGGCTCACGGGCCTAGCCGCTTCGCGGCATGTGGGATCTTCCCGGACCGGGGCACGAACCCACGTACCCTGCGTCGGCAGGCGGACTCTCAACCACTGCGCCACCAGGGAAGCCCGGTTTTCCATATTTTGAAAAGAGAATTTAGGAGGTAGTATAATTACATATAAATTACCATGGGCAAAGGTAATCATCGTGTCACGCACACACGGACAAAAAGTCACTGTGACCATGGCAATTTTCCCCATAACATCTTGCCTTGAATGCATGAATGAATGATTTTAATGAATAGACATGCCCTGGTGGGGGAACAAAAAGCAGAGTTTTATTGTTGTTGTTTTTAATTTTTATGAAGGTAGATTCCTTTTTATATTTCTATTATAAATGCTTCCCGAGAAAATACTGTTACAGCACAGAACTATACGCATGGCACTTTCAAAGTTTCACATATGAGAAAAGAAATTATATGAGCTGAGTAGATTATTGATTCATTTTATGTAAAAATAAAATGAGAGTTGTATCTTTAGGCAGGCCCTATGATGTTAAAGGTCCAAATAAACCTTAGAAAGGAAATTTCAATTACATCTTAATTATAAGCATAATGAGAAGGAGAGCCACTTTTTCTCATTATAGAGTTATGGGATCATAGAATTTTAGCTCTAGAAGATGAATCACCTTTATTACTTTGTACTGCATGTATACGCAGTACAAAAAAAATCATTAAATTAATGCTTAGTGGGATTATGTATACAAGAAAATTAAGCTAATGATCATCATCTCCGTAATTTTAGACTGAAAGGGACCGTAGAAATCATTCAGTTCAGCTCTTTTATTTTTCCAACAAAAAACTTGAGATCCAGAAAAGTAAGTAATTCAGTTAGGAATATCAAGCCTAGCGTCTTCTGAAGTTGGAGTAGGTAAATTATTGCTGTAAACAAGATTACACTAAAACAGGAAAAGTTTAATCCTAAGCATAGATTCAGCCTACTATCTATAATGCTTTTATACTTTAGAGAACATTAGAGGACTTGAGGGGAATATACATTTGTAAACATACCGCCACATGAGCCAAAGACCAAAAGAAAAAAAGAAAACACCACCACCCTCTGCCCCAGCCTCTCCCACTCCCCACACACAGAGCAATGCAGGTCATTTTAATTCCTCATTTTCTGGAACAAAAGTAGTGCTGCTTACCACTTTTTGGGTGGAGAAACTAAGTAAAATTCTAAAGAAATAAAAATCTAGAAACACACAATGGTATATTTTCTCCGAGAAATTTATTTCTTATTGCTATTTTTTTGGCTTGTCTGGATTTCTGAAAATGAAAAAGAAATAAAAGATTGAATATTAAATGCTGTCATATGTTGCAATACTTGTTAACAATAAACTGTAAAAAAGACTATAAAAATCTAATGTAGGCTTTATTAAATATATTGAATTTAAAGGCCTGTTTTATGTGATAAATAGTGAGTGGAACTTTCAGCTCTCATAAAGATGGTTTTATTGAACTATATTTAAGAGATTAAATTTTGAAAAAACAAAGTTTTTGATTAAATCCACTGATGAATTAAAATGAAATGACAGTATATTACTGTGTGTAAAGAATGCACATGTTTTTGTATATTGCTTTATTCACTGGGTAATATTTTTAGGTTGTAAGAATGGCTTTTACAGTTTATCAAAGAATACCTACATTCAACATGCTGAATGAAAGTAATACTTCTATATCTGTAACAATAGAACAACACTTGTTGAGTTAAGATTGATATAACTTCATATAAACTTATATTTCAGGCTACTTTACTAAATTTTGGCTGGAGAAGTGCATTTAAAGAAGTGTCTCTTCCCATGGCACATTGTATAACAACAGCCATTGAAGACTTTTCCGCAAAAATTCTCCAACAGGAACAGAATGAAAGGTCTTCAGCTATGAGCTATGCTTTGAACCTTGTAAATGTCCAGCAAGTTTGGCAAGATAGCCGTGTGGTTCCTGAGGCAGACCAACCAAAGAAAATTGCAAAGGCAAGTATCAAATGAAATCCTTTCAAATTAGATTGGCATATGAGATTTTTTTTTTTTTTTATATGCCATTGCAAAGGGAACCAATAGAAAAATGATGGAGTCTCTTGGGAAACACTTGGCACTTGACCCAGTACCAGTTTTCTTCTCTGGTATCCATGGGCCACTGTGCTAGCAAAAATGACTTAAAACTGCTGCCAACTTTTTGCTCCATGAATCTGAGGTAACTAAAGAGAGGGCCTCTGTGACTTCCTGGGGGGCTGAGAAACTGCTTGTTTGGGTTATACCTTTGAATGACTCCAGGAGAAATTTAGGAGGTTGAAGGAGTTACTGTCTTTTATTGGTTTGGGCAACTTTTAAATCTTTATTTACACCTTAGTGACCATTCCTTTAACATCAGTCTTGCATCTGTGTTCTGAGAGTCACAGAACATACTGAGAAAATAGGAAGTAATTACGGAAATAGAGAAATATAGTTACTCAGCATTAAGTCTGCAGTGAGGTCAGCAACGTATCATTGAAATTTTTTTTTAAATAAATTTATGTATTTATTTATTTATTTTTGGCTGCATTGGGTCTTTGTTGCTGTACGTGGGCTTTCTCTAGTTGCAGAGAGCGGGGGCTACTCTTCGTTGTGGTGCACTGGCTTCTCATTGCAGTGGCTTCTCTTGTTGCGGAGCATAGGCTCTAGGTGTGTGGGCTTCAGTAGTTGTGGCACGTGGGCTCAGTAGTTGTGGCTCGCGGGCTCCAGAGCACAGGCTCAGTAGCTGTGGTGCACGGGCTCAGTTGCTCTGCGGCATGTGGGATCTTCCTGAACCAGGGCTCGAACCCTTGTCCCCTGCATTGGCAGGCAGATTCTTAACCACTGCGCCACCAGGGAAGCCCCTGAAATGTTTTTGAAAGAGAGTTTTGAATGGTGACCTTAATCCCCTATTGCCACCCTGAGGCTCCAGAACATTCCCCAGGGAACACTTTTGGCCGACCTGGAGTGGAGGCAAGTTGCGCCTTCCCATCCATCCATCACGCCTCCTTTGCCATTAAGAAGGAGTAAATTCACAACTAGTAAAAACCTAAGTGCATCACTTCTGAGAGTTGCTGACTCTTTACCAATAAGAAGATGCTATATGAGGTTGTCTCTGATGCTTTTAGATTGTTTAAGTTAAACTGATATAACCTCATATATCTGTGATGATTAATTTAAAAAAATACTTCCATGAAAATTTAGCGAAAAAAACCCAGGAATAAGTTTAAAATAATGTAAGCATGGATACATATTTTCTGAGTTCTATTAACTACAAATAAAAGTAACAAAGCTATTTCATGAGTTTTTCATAATGTCTCTCTAGTAAGCATAACGTTTGACGGTTATATACAGAGAAGCACCATTTTGTTATTTCTTTATTTGAAATAAAACATTTAACTTTCTACAACAGAGAAATCGATTATTATAAAGTTGTGTCATTATATTTATGTTTGATGTCAAATTCATTATTTTGGAATTTAGCTCCCCTGTACATAAATTACACGGTGCTGTCAGAATACAAATAACTCAGTGCTACATTTATTTCTCCCTAGTTTTGTTCTGACATCATGGAAAAACTTGACACAATCCTTCCACTGGCTCTGGCATGCAGAGATGATTCTTTTCAGGAAATTAGAGCAAACTTTGTGGAGGCCTGTTGTAAAGTGGCAACAGCTGTCCTGGCCAGACTGCAAGAGAGAGGCAAGGAGTTTCCTTCCAAAGCACCCCTGAAAAACTTGTACATGCTGCTCTCCACGGCAGTGTATGTCTTCCAGCATTTTATGCAATATGATAATTTGATGAAAGAAAATACTAAGAAGTGAGTGTCATTTATATTAAGTTGATGGCCATTCTTAAAGTAACATGTAATCTTTGGATATCACAGAGGTGGAATTTTGATAATAATATTTGAGAAGAAGAAAATAATAATTAACATGGTGAATTATTTTCATTTGTCTTGACTAGGAAATGTCAAAAAGGTAGAGCGTGGGTCGTGTTAAACCAGATATACGGATAGTAAGAAGGATAGGTATTCCCTCTAAAGGCCCACTCAGATGACCCTTGCATTTCCCATTATCTAAACTGGAGGCACTATTTTCGGCATGTTGTTATGACATGACCAAACAAACCCTTTCCATTCTGTAAGGCACATCGTACTGACTACACTGAAAAGGAAAAAAACAAACTTCTTTTTGTCACACAAAACAATATTTGTGGAAAATGCCCTTCTCTTTTGTTCCTAGGCCAACTAGATGTTAGGAGCAGGCATAGAGAAGAGATGCATTTCCATCTATTTTATTGATGAACGTAAACATATTTCAGAACATCCATTTAATAATAAGCTATCCTTCATAGTTGAAGAGGAAGCATCTGGCAGTCATAATTTTCATGTATTAATAGTCCAAAAAGACCAAATGTTTTCTGGATAGAGAAGAAAAAATGACCAGAGGTATTATCACATGGTCTATCTGGCTTCTCTCTAGAAGAGAGCACAGTCCCTTGCAAAGGGAGCATGTAGACTGGGCAGTCCAGTGTGAGCCCAAGAATCTAGTCTATATGCCTTATTTAGCCTTTGCAATCCCTTAGTAGTGATGAGAGGAAGCAAAGAGAGTGTACTAAAAATAGCTGAAGATAGAAGTAAACTTGGCTTGTTGTAGGATATAACTATGATATTTCTTTAATTCTCTTAAGTAGTCAGATTGTTGAATTTATAAACAAAATGTGCCAGCAATCACTTTATTTCTGTAGAATATTGTAAAACAGTTTATGAGATAATTGACATCTACAAAATTACAATTTTTAAAATAAAAAGAGTGTGTTTGTGGGATGTGTGATAGCTTTACAAAAGTTGGTTCTGACAAATGCATGTTTTTCTCTATAATAACGATAACCTAATGCCTAAATAATGCACTGATCTCTAATAATAGGCTTACAAAGAATACTTTTATTTTTGAATGATGTATTGACAATGCAGTTTGTCTCAAGCTGAAGTGCATATTTGTGGAACAGCAGATGTACGTTTTCAAAGGACTTGCAAAACAAAGACCAGCTATTTTTTTTTTTTTTTTTCCTTTTTGGAAAGTGAATGTGGATGCAGACTTCAGCATTAGGAGGAAATGAATGATTGATATCTAATAATCAAAACCATTTGTAGTACTGGAGATTGTTACCTCCTACTGCACAGGCCTTAAATCTCTGTCTCTTTGATCATTCCCTCTGAACAGACCCATATTCCTGGTACCTGTCCAACGATATCAGGAATTCATCAACACTCTACAGTTTCAGGTTACGGACTACTGCGTCAGAGTTTGTGCTACAAGCATTTTACAGGATGCTGAGAGCCACCACTGGGATGACTACAAAGCTTTTTATGAGGTGTGAAGTTAAGTTTACTGTCCCTCCTTTTTTACACAAATATGTTTTACTGCCTACCTGCTTTCTGGCTAATTAGAAACATGAGCTTGGCAGTACTGACACACGAAGGCTGTTAGGATAATGTTTTTTAAATATTGAATCTGTACTTAGAAAAACACTGTTTTTAAAAACCTGAAATAATTAGAACACTCCTTCTGCTTAAAAGTAAAAATAACTTAATTTGAGCTGCAGTGTTTCAGTGCTATATAATAAGTTGGAATATAATGGGGTACAATGAAAACTCAAAGAGAAACAATGCCAAAATACTACAACCTTATATTGTTTTCAAAGGGACCAGTTATAGGTATCCTTGCATTATTTTCTTGTTATATATTTCCATCTGTGTTTGATAAATATTTTTTATTAAGCAGCTTTATTCTTTATACTTATTTTTTCCTTCCTATTTTATGTTCTTATGAGTGTGCTTTAAGACCCATCTGATCATTTATAGCTTACCTATTTTCATTTAACCCATGTTTTGAAATCCCAAATTTCTACTGAATTAAAGCCTAATGATTTCCAGTGCAACCAAAGCCAGGATCAATTAAAATTATTCATCATCAGGCTTCATTAGTTTCCCTTCCCCTGAATCCCATTGATTATACATAAACCACAACTCTTGAAATCCCTTGAAATTGACTTCAGGGTGGGGTGAAACATTGTATCTATGGAGTATTGAGAAAAACAGAGTGGAGTTTTATTCAGTGAAGTCACTCCTGTCACCTTCCTGACACTGAAGGTTCCAGTGGCTCCATTTATGCCTGTTATTATCATAATAAATGTTGTCACAACAGAGAGGAGCAGCTTAGAAGCTTTTTAAAAGGGCTTTCCACGTTTTCTAAGACGATTTCATGGGTCTTAGAAAGGGTCTCCTTTAGAGGCCCTTCCCAGATACATTTTCTTTTTGCAAGAGCATCCGTATAGGGTTTTCCAAACCTGACATACTTCAAACAGCAGTGAGCAGAAAGAAAAAGGGAAAGTGGTATGGTGCAGCTGGTATCCTGAGATAAGAATAAAAGTATCTGTCTTCCCCTCTCCTGGCAGCATCCCAGCTCCCTTATGTGCCTTGAGGTAAACAGAGAGGTTGAGAACGAATCCATCTCATGTTTCAAACTATTTCAATGTGTCAGTGTACTAATGAGCAATTTTATATAATGTTTCCATTGAAGAACAGGTCTCTCACTATATGTCCAACATAGGGGTATTATGTTTCCTCTTATGCAAACTGGGAAGTAGAAGAGTTGTACAGTATAAATAATAAGTAGATGCATCGAGAACCTGTTATTGAAGTTACCAAGTATTTAAAAAAAAAGACAAAAACAAATTACCACATAACATGCAGCTCTTAGATCTTATGACAAGAGTTTAGCTTCTAAGACAGAAATAACGAGGTAGCTACCCTGTGATTACATGGTACTGTAGCTTCCATACACTCACTTACATGGTCAATAGTTACAATTTAATTGCAGTTAGTGGTTGTTATTTATGCTCAGAAAAATTAAGTGATACTGCTGTTCTATTTACCAAAACTAAGAACCTTCTAAAAATAGCACAGATGCTAAGTTGTTTTGACAACTGGAGTCCCTGACATGGTTTTATCCCGTTTACTATACCCCTCTCTCCTCCGCTCCCCCATTATTCCAACTGATTTGTGAAACAGGACTACTATGTTTTTGGCAGGGCTGTTTTGAGGGGAGAGGAGGTGAAATCTGCCTGACTGGAGGGGAAGGGTAGGATAGAGATCTCAGGGGAACCTATCGCCACGTGCAGAGAGTAGTAAAGAAATAGTGAAAAAATTTATAAAGATATGGAGCAATATTTGCTCACATTTTGTGATATCAAGTGAGCCCTAGATACATCATTTCCATTTTCTAAACTGTCAGGTTGAGAGAGCCAAAGAGTTCAGTATCTTTCTGATGCGGTGCTGGTCAGATGGCACAGTGGGTGTTCAAATTACATGTTTAAAATTAAGCTTTTAGTATAGTTGACATCTGCTCAATTTTAGCAACTTGTGTTTTCTAATAGTCAGAGAATAAAGAATTGCCTGTTCAAAGATAATATTGAGTGGCTTATATAATAAAGCCCAGCTGCTTGTTTCCTGATATATAATCTAAATAAAAGCTCACATATGTTTACCTTATAGTGGGTCTACAAAAATAACAGATGTTTACTAGCAGAATACTTTTGAAATGACAACAAAGAGGGAAACAGGTCAGAAAAATAAATGAATCACATTTAGTTTAAAGAAAGCCTTTGCATACATTGAACTTATACACATTTTGAAGAAAATTGTGAGAAAGGTGACCAGCTTGGAATGTCTTTAAGTAAACATGACGTTTATATTTTTAAAAGTCTTAAAAATAAGTATATTTTACTTTAGGAGAAGAAATCTGTGTGCCTAAAGTTATTTTTATTTTCTCATTTATTGCTAAAAGGTAGCTATTAAGGAAATTGTTTTTTTATATTTTGAAAAATATGAGAAATCATGTTGGCCATGTTATTATAGGCATCCACCCATTGCCACGGAGAAAGTGTAAATCATTCAGGCCAGTTATGACATGGGTTGGGTTGGTTTTGCTTTAATTAACACACAACACAGAAAGTAATGAAGAAAATCAAGCATTAAAATTACTTTCTTACTTGAGGAAATTTTTTAAAGCATTCTTTATCACAGAACACACAACAAAGAAAATATAAGCAACTATAATTTTGCTACTTCTGCATTAATTTTGTAATTCTGTTTTTTTCTTAAACGGTTTTCATGTACATCTAGTCAGGAAATCAGAAGTGGTCAAAGTCCCCACCAGTTTGAACTTGAGTCTTTGACAGTTTGATATCCAAGTTTGCCACCCAAGGAGAATAATTCTACTCATTTATAAACTCCATTTGTAAGTCAATAGATAATAACTATAGATTGTTATTATTACAGTAACTACAAAAGATTTTACTAATCAAAGAAATTACCAGGAGAATGATACGTAAGGAGTATCCACCTAAGAAATGATCAACTTTAGGTATAGGAGAAGAGCAGACTTTTTTTAAGATGACATTTGTTTGGGCTTCCCTGGTGGCACAGTGGTTAAGAGTCCGCCTGCCAGTGCAAGGGACATGGGTTCGAGCCCTGGTCCGGGAAGATCCCACGTGCTGCGGAGCAACTAAGCCCGCGCGCCACAACTACTGAGCCTGTGCTCTAGAGCCCACGAGCCACAACTACTGAAGCCCACGCGCCTAGAGCCTGTGCTCTGCAACAGCTGAAGCCACCGCATTGAGAAGCCTGAGAACCGCAATGAAGAGTAGCTCCTGCTCCCTGCAACTAGAGAAAGCCCGCACGCAGCAACAAAGACACAATGCAGCCAAAAATAAATAAAATAAAATACATTTATATTAAAAAAAGAATGAAAACTAAAACTATCCTGAAAAAAATAAAAAGATGACATTTGTTTGAGAAATATAAGTAGTGGGCGAAGCAGAAATTTTAAGTCCAAGAGGATTACTTAGAGATAATTGGAAGTTTTTCTCGTTTAACTTTTGATACAGTAACATATAATCAGGATAGTGTTTGAAGAACACATTCTTCAAACTTCAAATAATCTATTTCAAATAATCTTTTACTCTGGTCTGAAGAAAATGAGGAAACACTAGCATACCTCCCTGAGAGCATGTGAACTAATTAAGGGTTGTAATTCACTTGAGGCTACCTTCTCATTTCTGCCTGTTTTCCTTGTCTTTGGCTGCTGTTGGGTCTCACTCTGTGGTCAGGGAAAATTTGGCACAGAGAAGAGGTCTGTACCGGGGTGGAAGGGAATGAAAATCTGGCCCTTTGGAAGTATAAAGTACTGTAAAAATACTAAGAAATGATGATAACATATGCCTAGACTTTACAAAATCTTGCAAAAATCAGACTATGTTACTGTTTCTAGTATTGTTAAAACTCCATGGATGAAATAGCCTAATATAGTCTTTGATAGTTACCCACCCCCTTTGTTTTCATGCATGTTGATAAGTATATAGTATGTAAGTTTATTTTTGCTCCTGTCATTTCATTGCAGTGTGAAATCTAAAACGTTTGTAAAATGATCTCAATGATGCTAATAATCCATATACATCCATAAACAATTTAAATTAATAAATTTTAATTTTCGAGGAATTGGCCCAGTATCTTAAACTAGCATGACTTTGGTTAGCAGCTATAAAGACAATTATTATTATTATTTTTGCGGTACGCGGGCTTCTCACCGCTGTGGCCTCTCCCGTTGCGGAGCACAGGCTCCGGATGCGCAGGCTCAGCGGCCATGGCTCACGGGCCCAGCCGCTCCGCGGCATGTGGGATCCTCCTGGACCGGGGCACGAACCCGTGTCCCCCGCATCGGCAGGCGGACTCTCAACCACTGCGCCACCAGGGAAGCCCAAGACAGTTATTTTAAAGTAAATTTTAAACTCTAGACCAGGAGTAGGTAAATCAAGGCTATGCTAGGTTAAATGCTTGTGGTCTGGATTTGCACGAGAATGTCTGGTCTCATAATTGAAATAAAACATATGTTCCTTTGTCAATAAGGATGTTTTACATGTTGTCAAAAATCTTTCTTGGTCATCTAGTGTGTCAAACTCTCCAGCTATTTCCTTTCAGCCTGAACTAATTAGGTTCATAGGAAGCAAACTGATATTTTGGAAGATGTGATTGTCTTTTTTAATGTGTGGTGGTTTTGCTAGGGGGAAAGATGCTCCTTCTCGCTCCAGATGTGGCATTATTTCTTCTGGGCGCTTCATCACGATCTCTGGACCATTCTGCCCCCTAAGTTAGCCCAGGAGATTCTAGCAGAAGTGCTGGAGAAATCTTTGGGTCTCCTGGCCTCCAGATATGCTCGGGCCCATCCCAGTTATAAGAGAACTCCACAGATAAGGTAATTGAAGTTGTGAAAACCATTGTTTTTTAAGAAAACTTTTTTGTCATTTGTATAAAGCAGGATATAATTCTGTGTCTCATGACATAGCTCCTTGTATATTTAACGCATTTCTAACATCTGAAAGGAAATCATATTCAATTTTCCCGAGATACTTAAGTAGAAATGTGGAACTTGAATCAAAATAACTTTGTTCTTTTTTCTTCTTAAAATTGTATATAAAACCCACTTGTTAAAAAAAAAAAAAAAAAAACCCACTTGTTTCTAAAGAGTGAGTCAAGATGTATTACAATCTAGGACATAGATGTCCAAAGGTTAATAAATAAGATAAAGAGGGAAAATTAAGGTCCTGAAATGGAGAAGAAAGCATCAGTGCTGTGATGAAGTAATTTGACTTTGAAATTCTAGGCAACCAGGGGATTTTTGTTTTTTTGGTTTTCTTTTTAATGTCTTTAAATAGTGTAGTTAATCTTTATTAAGGAAACTCTTTTGTCTAATCATTTGTCTCTTAATATAGTCTAATTACTTCTTTCCTCTTTTCCTTTATTTTTTTCCTTTTCTTTTCATTATGTATTACTAAAAGTCAGTTCAACAAAATGTGAAATCACAGAAAATGAGGAGTAGCAGTCACAGGGTCTTAAATTAAAGACTGAATTATAGTCCAATTCTATGGGTTATCTAGGCAATTAATTTTACAAAAATGTGCTTACGTGACAGCAATGGTCTGTACAAAGCGAAGGCTTTTGTTTTTACAAACATTCTGGCTAATATGATTAAGACCTGCCTTTTAGGTATAAAAATTTTTTTTTCAGATATATGTTAGGAGGAACCGAAAGACATCAGAGGTTTTTAAAATTTTTTTCCAGTAGGAATTATTTTTCTGGTCAAGCATGCTGCATTTGAAGGGCATTTAGGTCCTGCTACAGTGTTCCATAAGTATGGTATTTTGAACAGGCTGTTTTGAATTACTGACCAAGCATTTTTTTAAAAAAAACATTGAACTCTGAAGAATAGACGGAAAATTCCTTTTGAGAGCAAAGAATACCTTCATTCTTTTCCTGATGTAGCTTAAATCACTTTTGACTGTGAGGTGGCAAGCCATTATGAGATGCTTATGAAATCAGATTTACTATTAGCTCATGAAATAGGTAGTATATTTAATTGATTAACTGTACTATAGAGACTTTTGGTTTCTATTTTCTGGGTAGTTACATAAAAATGCCACGCAAAGCTAGAGTTATCTCTCCTAGTTTTTAATATGTAAAATAAATAAATACTTTTATTTGAATGGTTAATTCTAAAGCATCGATAGTGAGGAAATCAGATTTTGCAGGCATGTGTGCGTTTGTGTCTGTGTGTATATATATATCTTGGATTTGCAATTGTTTAATTAGCAATTAGAATGAGTGGATGCAAACTATAATTAAACCTTCCTAAGGGTGATTCTTGATGCTTTTAGAATTCCAGTAGCTTCCAACTGTTGTATAACCAAAACCATATATATGATTTATATATAATATGTTATATATTATTAATATATGTATACATGTATTATATATAATACATGTGAAGCCAAAATGTCATTTTAAAAGATCCTCAAACTTATTTGTTTCTTATCTCTTCAAAACTTTCATCTTTTATTTCTTCAGCATTGAATTTAAAAGAAAAAAAAGAGGAAATTAACTGAGCTCTGTACAATTTAGTCATATACCAAAATAGTCTTTAAACAGATCTTTGGAGTGCTGTTAAAACTCAAGAAAGATAGAAACCAAAAAATGAGTTTATGAATAAGAAAAAATATAGCATATTTGCCACAAATTTATTTAATATTGGAAATTTCTGGAACAATAAGCTTTTCCATTTGCACTTCTGGTGTCATTTTTTCTCATCTTCCACTTGCTGGGAGAACATGTTGCCCAATCTTGTAACTTTCTTTTGACACCTTGTACTCGGATGAGGACAATTGTCCTGCTATCAGATTTTTACCTATCATGCATATATGGATAATAGCAAATTTTCTTTTAATCTGACTTTTGCTGAATTTAATTTTTGACTTTTGCTGAAGGAAAGTCTCTTGAGATTCTTGGAGAGTATCTTGATAATGCAAAATAAACATTTAAAAAAAAACAAAAAGAAGTACTCCTGAAACACTTCACTACTATAGACTTCACTATTCCTAAAGACAATGAATGGTATTATGGGTCAGCTAACACTTGGAAACTCAAAAGCTATCTTTGATGCTGTCTATCTGTTTTTGATCTCTGAAGCTCTGATAGCTAACTAAATATATCTATTCTTACATGTTCTTAATATAATAGCTATGGATGATAGTGTATATACCAAGCAGAAAAACAATTTTAACATGATTTTCTTCTTTTTCTTTCCAACAGACTTGATGTCACAACAATTTTAATATGCACTGAGAACATGTTATGGTCAGTTTGCACATCTGTACAGAAGCTTTTGAATCCTCATGAGTATGTAGATGATAAAATTTTAAAAATTCATACCCATTGTAATAATCTCTTCACAACATTAGTCATTTTGACTTCACCACTAACTGAATTATACCAGTAAGTATCAAATATATTTTCTTTTTAGCTATTATGATATATAAATTAATGTGATTTAACAGAGTTATTTTCATGATACTTACTGAATTGTGTGAAGTAGCAAGTAGAAATTTATTGAAGTGCGTTTTTGACATGAGGTGAGCCATTTTACAAAACAAACACTAACCAACAAGGGTTTCTTCATTCTCAGAGTAATTTGGTCCTAGTAATGTGGTATATCTCTATTGGTCGATCCTATTCAGTTGATAAGGCTCCAATACAAGCAGGATCATTTCGAGCATCACTATTTGAGTTGTTTAAATGATCAAATTATATTAATGGATTGGTTATTTCAGTCATAGCTTGATTACTCTGTGAAATAATAAATCATATCCAATGGCTCTGTGTGTCTTTTAAAAATATTTTTTAATTTTTAATTTGATATAAAGTGATTTTCTCTAATAAAAAAATATTTTTAAATGATTGTAAAATAGTCTCAAGGGACTTCCTTGGTGGTCCAGTGGTTAAGACTCTGTACTTCCACTGCAGGGGGACGTGGGTTTGATCCCTGGTCAGGGAACTAAGATCCCACATGCTGTGCAGTGCGGCCAAAAAAAAAAAATAAAATATTTTCAAATCTGGAAGAGATCTCATGGTCCCATACTTTCAGTTACTCTGCCATAGATTTGCATTTTTAGTATTAGACTTCAGTGACTGAGCTAGTAATGGCAGTCAGTGGAAATAGGAACAAGTAATTACATGTTTTAAATGTTGAAATATTTACTTAGCTAAACAAATAAGATTTAGGGAAATTAAAATTTTTGAACTACTTTTCTGGTTTATTTCATTCAAATTTGTAATATTATAAAAGAGATTAGAGTAAATCTTGTAATAAAACGTTAATACAATTTTGTTTAAACCCTCCTCCAAAATAGTCACTTTATCTTGAAAGACTAGATATTGCATATTCTTAGTTTCTTGGATAGTAAAAATTATACACATTTCTATTTCTTAGAATAAATTAGGTAAAGTATGTTTCTGCACTATGCTGGTAAAGGCAATATATAAATCTTGATTTTCAGTAAATTTTAAGACTTTTGTGTTAGAAATTCTAAGAGTAATTAACAAGTTTGATTTCAATTTCCCTATGATTTTCACCCACTCCTTGACTTTCAACAGACCCATTGTTTACAGATTGCTTCTTCTGGCAACGTTACCATTGAGAACTCATTTTAGAAATGGAGAATTCTTTCAGAAAGGGAAAGAAATAGTGAGATAAATTGCCATAAATTTGGGATTATGTACATAATGGTGCATAATCATAAAAAGCTCAAGGTCTGAAGCCTATAATAAATCCTAGTAAACTAAACTGATTTACCATAGATGAAAAAATTACTATGCTCTTAGTTCAATGGGTCATTTCATCTAAGGGGAAGGCCCTGTGAAAATCAGGAACAAAGTTGACAAATTTCATGGATTGGTCATGGTGAGCAATATTGAATTTCATGGTCTGTCACAGATGAATAGAAAAATTTTAACCCCCCAATGCATTTGTAAAACAAATAAATTATTATAAAAGATTGCATATTTTAATAATGATAATATAACACACATTCATTATTGTTAACCTGTGGCCTTTTGATACATTTTAAAACAACTATGCAAGTATTCAAATCTCTGTGATTTGTGCATTAGATATTGCACTGTAACCTCATTCAACAAATTTAAATTGCTAATTTCAACCAGGACTGCAGAACATTTTATACCAAGCACTGCCTCTGGTTTTCTTAATATAAAACATAGATAGTGGTATTGCTTTGAAGCATGAACAAAATTCTATACATACTTTAATTTTTTTATTATTTCTCAGATCATAAAAATTTTTACAGATTGTATCCATTCATGTTGATATAAAATTTATTATTGCTTTCCTAAAGTATAAATCTAATCTTTAAAATATATTTCTCTTTGTATTGACAAAGAAAATCTACAAGGCAGCATGTTCCTCACCAAATAGGAAAAAAAAGTGTGTGTATGTTGCAAGAACCCTATTGACTTATTTATTAGCTTCTTTTCACAGCCAGGATATGAAGTTGTCATATTATTAGTATTTTAGAAAAAAATTGTATCTCTGTCTCACATTTAAAAATTAAACTGTATGCTTTGAGGAATTGGTGAAGAGTAGCAATCAGATGTTGATAGCATTCAATTTTTATAAACTATGCCTGACATTTGTTACTCTATGTGATATACCTTTTTTGAAGGTGACTGCCTTTATTCCAAGTAGTTCTGACAGATAAACTGACTGTATTTTCCTTCCTGAGCTTAGCATAGGACTACTAAATCCCAGGACAGAAATATGATTTTTAAATCTTTTCAGAAAGAATGAAACCTGTTTGCAAAAATGTGTGTTCTTTTTTAACTCTCCTTTGAAGATTTCTGTTAGAATGTTGTAAAAGGAGTACTCCCTTTGTCCTCCAGGGAAAGAAACCTGCTGAAACAGAAAACATTCACCATGTATTTTCCAAAATGCTTATCACGTGTAGTTATACTTATCTTCTTCTGTAAAGGCAGTTAAGCTGCACTTTCAGAAGTGTACTCAATGCACGTTCACACACATACCCAGTGATTTCACGTATTGCATTTTGCTTGTGTAGAATGTTAGTTTTAATATAGCAAATTAAAATTAATTTTTAGAATTTTAGGTAAATGCAATTTAGTTTCAATTCGACAAATGTTGTTGCCTCCCTAGGCCCTATAATTAAGCACCAGGATTAAACACAAAGGATACAGCAGTGAACAAGATGAAATATTCACCCCCGAGTAATTTAGGAAAGTCTGAAAAAATTTTTAATGTTAAAATTGAATGTTATATCTCCAGAATATTTTGATGTGTTATATAAAAACTAAAAATGGAAAATTTTTGAAAGTTGATTGTCCCCAATGTTACATCATTTAATAACATGGAAGAATGAATTTCAGTACAAGTACCAACATACCAGGCAAAGGTTGGAGTCATCAGCAATAGGCCAGAATGTTGATCACTAAGCCAAGGAACAGCAGACCTATCTTTTGGGGTTCACTTGTTATCGTTCTCATGGCTTTTGAATCACTAAACTCTAAAGTATTTCAGTGCTTTGTCTGTAGTTCAGTTTCAAACTAGTACTAGGTGTTTTAAAGTTATTGTCTTAGCTTGTTTATTTCTTTAGTTATATGAAATTATTTCACTGTCCGTTACAAAACAGAAAGTGTTGGACTAAAACTTTGTTTTTCATACTTCAAGCATGTCTGGCACGCTCGAAACAGGTAGTTCCTCAAAATGTCAAGCATAGGGATGCTCATATAAAATGTTGAGCATATGGTCCTATGACGCAGTAATTTTACTCCTAGGTATGTACACAAAAGAAATGCAAACATATGTCCATGTAAAGATTTGTACACAAGTGTTCATAGCAGCACAAAGTGGGAAGAACCCAAATGTCCATCAGCTGGTGAATAGAGAACAATATGTGGCATATACATACAGTAGAATATTATTCAGCCATCAAAAGAAATGGAGTACTGGGCTTCCCTGGTGGCGCAGTGGTTGAGAGTCCACCTGCCGATGCAGGGGACACGGGTTCGTGCCCCGGTCCAGGAGGATCCCACCTGTCGCGGAGCGGCTGGGCCCGTGAGCCATGGCCGCTGAGCCTGCGCGTCCGGAGCCTGTGCTCCGCAACGGGACAGGCCACAACAGTGAGAGGCCCGCGTACTGCAAAAAAAAAAAAAAAAAAAAAAAAAAAATGGAGTACTGACAGATGCTGCAACAGGGATGAACTTCAAAACCTGCATGCTAAGTGAAGAAAGCCAGACATGTGAGAGCACATATTGTGTGACTCAGTTTACTAGAAACTTCCAGAATAAGCAAATCCACAGAGACAGAGAGTAGATTAATGGTTGTCAGAGGCTGAGAGGAGGGGAGAATGCCTAGTACCTACTAATGGGTACAGGGTTTCTTCTGAGCCTAATTAAAATGTTATAAAATTAGATAGTGGTGAAAGTTGCACAGCTCTGAATATAGTAGAAATCATTTAGTTGTGTACTTAAAATGAGTAAATTTTGTGGTATGTGAATTATATATCTCAATAAAGCTGTTAAAAATGAATATAGATTAGATGGAAATAGAAATAAAAGTATGTAAAATGTAAAAAAAAAAGGTGTCTGGCAGAATGCAAAATGATCCAGAAAACAGAGGTAGTTCTCTTAGCCATTTTGTTTAGATTAAATGACTCCCTTTGTACTCTTCCCTCTAAACATTATTTTTGAGGGAAATCTCTATCAAAAGAAAGAACTAAAATCAAACAGCTTTTGTGTGGTCTTAATAAGGTAAAACATTGGTAAATGGCTAGTTGTTAATTTTGGAGAAGACCAGTGCCCTGAATCTCTGACTAGCTGGTTCCTGCCCTGTACTCTGGGGTCAAGTCTGGTTCAGTCTCTTCACCATATGTCCTGTTCTCAGTCTGCGCCTTGTCTGTGTACCACCCAAGACTGACTTCACAGATGCCCCCCAAATTCATCCTCCTTTCTACTAAGCAGGGTCTGACAATACCTTCTATTTATTCACTCCTTTTTTTTTTTTTAACCAGTATTTACAGTGTACTTTCTATAGGCCAAGCATTGTGCCAGTCATTTTCTAACTTCAAATCATCATTTTCTAACCTCAAAGAGTTATTTTCATCATAAGAAACACAAGCCAGGGGCAGGAGAAATGCAGGGAACCATACTGTACTCCAAGTATCTTACCTTGTGTCTTAAAGTTAATGACATTGAGGCAGCAACTTATAGTCCCAGGGGTAACACTGCTTTATGAAAGAAAAGCAGTGACTTAGAATTATGTTTAAAATGGTGAAGTAGATTGAATTTGGTTATCTCTGCATATTCATGGTTAGTTGGCTATGATTTTAGGGGCATCAGAAAGTCTCATACGTCCTCAGTTATCTCAAGTATTCCAGTGTTGTCTCAATAGTTCAGCTTCAAACCTAATTCTACTTCTTCTGAAGTTATGGTCTTCTCTTGTCATTTTTATTTATTGCGTACCTCCAATGGGTTCGGCACCATGGTAGCCACAGATGATATAAGACATCTGACCTGACCCCTCTGCCCCTGTGGAACTTACATCCTTGGGCTACCTCTATTCCATCCTGGAGATTTATTCCGTTAGCATCATATTATGAGACACATTTCTTCTGGGAGGGCAGCCAAAAGCAGGGTGGCACAAGAGAAGCATAAAACCCAGCTAACTCATTTTAGCATATCAGTTTATCTCACTTTTGATGTGCACTGAATTTATTTCATGCTAGCAGCAGCTGGCTACATAAGCTCAAGGAGTCAATCAGTTTTGATAATGAAAAAAGGAAGGAAGGCAACATAATTGTAGATCAGGGACCCAAAAGAGACAGAATCTGGGATAGTGTGCTCACGTCGGGTGGTGTGATCAGCCCAGAGCCAGTATGATGTTAGTAATAGAGAAGGGGCATGATGTTGGAGGAAAGGCAAAGGCAAGGTGTTTCCCCAAGTTTATATTTTTCCCTTTAAGCAAAGCTGTCTTTACAGGCCACTAATTTGGAAATGTGAAGAAATGTATTCTGCTTCAACCTATGGACAATTAATTATTTTAAAGGAGTATTCACATTTGATATATCAAAATTCTTTTATGTCTTGTGGAAAATGTAATTCTGTGGCTCATATGATTATATTTTACTCTCCACTATGATTTATTTAGAGCATCTTCTCTTTTAACTGTATACCAAAACATCATTAGAGGTTATGTAATAGCTAGATCATCATTTCATTCTCCCATGGAGGCTTGTAGGCCAATTTTCACCCTGTTATACTCTCCAGAATAATGAAACTAATTTGGGATCTTGCTGTGGAATTAAATGCTCATACAGATCCCACCCCCTCTGAGACCATAAACATCTGCCGTAATATTTCATTATCGCCAAATAACCTTACTATTACCAGTACAACTCTCAGTGGAGGAAAAGAGTTTAGGGACTGGCAGAAATGCTCTGGGAAGTATTGCATTGCCAATGGTTTGTAGCCTAAGAAATTTTGGCACCAAATAACCATTCCATTATTATTAGATCCTCCATTATTTTTTCTAATCTTGAGAATAAAACTGTACCTAGACAACTGTTTAGACTATTAGGAATTCCATGTCAGTTCTGAGGTAGTTGTAGACCTTCTTAAGAAGTATTTGCAACTGCCGTTATCATACTGATACTACCTTACATATGTTGAGCCCTTATTATGTACAAGGCACTTTGCTAAAGGCTTTTATGCATTATCTCAATCATCACACTGACCCAGTGAGGTGATTATTATTATCCCCATCCTACAAATGAGAAAACTGAAGCAAAATTAATTGCCAAACAACATTACACATCTAATAAAGAGTCCACCCAAGATACACACCCAGGCTATCTGGCTCCAGAGGTCCTGCACACACTCAGGCAGGTGCATTTATGATCTTCCATGACCCTCCCCTTGGGTATGGAGCAGGCAGCAAAAAGTGAATGTAAAAGGATCAGAGGTAGAGTTAAGTCCTAAGAAGAAGCAAAGCCAAATAAGGGCCTAGCGAGGGATGGAGTGGTGAGAAGGGGAGTATTTTAGACAGGGTGGTCAGGGAAGACTTATCAGATAAGGTTTTGAGGTAGAGCCATCTATGGAGCCAGTTGAACTTGGCAGAGAGGGCATTCTAGGTAAGGTATTCATTCTTGGAGAAATAAGGTGCCCCCTACCCCCTGCAGATAACTGGACAAATGGGGATTTATGCAAAGGGCTCAAAGAGGTAGGTGGAAAAGTAGGCAGAGGCTATGATACCACAGCCTCTAGTTCCTCCTTCTCTCTCATCAAACCCAGCTCTTGTCCCATCCTTTTCCCCAAGTACGTCACTTTCTTTGAGACAGCCTTTTTTTTCCAGACTCCTTAACTGTACCTCCTCTCACATTATACCAGCACCTTCCTCTTCCTAGCTCCCTTGCTAGTGCGTGTCCCTCTCCTGCACCCTCACTCTTGGACTCTCTGTTCAGCCTCTGGAACACTGTTGGCGAAAATCACTCAGCTGTGCTTTTGTACCCTTTGACAATCCTACCCCTTGTCCTGTCTCTGGGTAGCTCCCTCTTTCATCCTTCTTCACTTTGGCCAAACCCTCCACCTTGTCCCATCCCACTATTTGCTAGAAGGTGGCCTTCTCCTTTACTTCTCTGAGAAACCCAGACCATCATGTATGTACTTTAACTTCTCATCTCCATTCTTAATAATTATCTTGATTCTTACTTACCTTTACATCCTTTGACTGGTGATCAGTGAGTCTTTTTTCCCAACCACAGCAAATCTTTTAACCTGAGCTCTTGATGACATTTACCTCCTAGGCCATGGCCTTAGTCTCTGGTTCTTCTCCCCAAGACTCTCTTGTATTAAAAAATATTCCATCTTTATTACTGTGCATCCCTTCTAAAACAGAGTTTGTGCTCATTGTCTCCACTTTTGCACCTACCATTTACTCAATATACTGCAGCTGCCCTCATCATGCTAAACAAACCACATGGGCTAGGTCATCCATGCACACCCAATTGCTAACTTTACAAGTTTTGTCCCTCCATTCACTTACCCTCTCTGCAGCTTATGACACTATTGGCCATTTCTCTAACCCTAACATCACCTTCTCTTGGCTCTTTGCCTACTTCTCTGATGATTCCTTCTGCTTCATTTGAGTGCTTCTTTTTCTCACTCACCCTTTAAATGTTGGTGTGTTCCAGAGTTCCATCCTTGTCCATCTTTTCATCTTACACTGTTTCTTTGGGTGAATTCACCCATTCCCATGGCTTCACCATTATGCTAGTGACTTACATATCAGTATCATCAATCCAAATGTCTCTTGTATATGCTGGATCAGTAAATCCAAATTCCTATTGGAGTCTGCAACCCCCTCAGCATATCTAAAACTAAGGAAAGCACCTGCAAGTCGTCCAGACTTCTTTTATCTTAACCCTTCTGCCTTCTACCTCCTCCCTTTTGCTGCCTCCAACCCCATATCATTAGAGAATGAATATTGTTAATTCTATTAATTTTATTTCTTTTTATATTTGTCCCATACACACGATCTCTTATGCTTCTTACTTTGGTTTAGGACTTTGTCTTCTTCTGCCTGGTCTACCAAAATATCATCTTCATTATCTCCCTTCCTCCAGCCCTAATCTCCAATCAGCTCTCCTCACTAGTGCACAAGTGAGTTTGCTAAAATGTAAAATAGCTGATAAAACTCCTATGCTATAAACTCTTCAGTGATTCCTCATTGCTAATACAAAGTCCAGACTCCTTAGAAAAGCATGTCCTGGTGTCCTGACCTAGCTCATGCTTGCTTCTCTAGTTCACACAGTGGAAGGTATGGGATGGAAATAGGACAGCCTCATTTTGGAGCCTATTTATGGAATTTTGTTCTATCTGAAATTTAGTGAGGAAATGGCTTTCAAAGAGGAGATGATCTATTAAAAATCTAAAAAATGTCAACATGTATTTAATTAGAAGGTGTTCTACTTGGCGAGACAAACAGTGGAGAGGCAGGTCAAATTGGAAACGTGAGGATACAAGAAGCAGGCTGTAGGATGAAAAGAGAGGGGTGGGTTTTCAGAGTCAAATTCCGTTCTACCTATTATTTAAAAGATGCTATTGCTACTGTACTTTAGATGAAGAGAGATAGCACCACTTCAAACAATTCTATTTCTAAAATGTTCCCAGTTGTGACTCTTAACTCCATGTAGGCAAATACAGTCTTCTGTTATTATAAAAATTTTATTAGCCAAGCTATCTACTAAAGATTTTATGTAACAAATCCTTTCTTATTACCTCAAGATTTATTGTTGAATTTGGGCCAACGTAGAAAAATGTTATAGTTACTTCTCCAAAGATAGTTGTAGACCAGATATTCTGGCCAAATTGTTCTAATTTTGAAATCACAGTCGTATATTTTACAGTTAAATTCTTCTTTACCCGCCTTCTGTAGGCCCTTAGGAGCATACAAAATTAA
This sequence comes from Lagenorhynchus albirostris, assembly GCF_949774975.1. Taxonomy (NCBI): domain Eukaryota; kingdom Metazoa; phylum Chordata; class Mammalia; order Artiodactyla; family Delphinidae; genus Lagenorhynchus; species Lagenorhynchus albirostris. The sequence continues at coordinate 75,800,277 of NC_083097.1, read as the reverse complement.
TTGTAAATTCTCATTAATTGTTTAGTATTTATAAATCACTTTAAAGAGTAAAAAGAGGTACCTTTATGCTAAACATTTTTGCATTAACGAAGCAAAAATGACAAAATATTGACATTTATTGGATTCAGGTTGAGGGTATTCATTTTACTATTCTTCATACATTTATTTTGACAAATTTTATAATGGGAATTTTTAAAATTAAATGATAATGGTATTGTCATACCTTCCCAAGTGTAAGGGTTGTTGCAGAGAGGCCTCTGAATCACTTATTAAGTTGTAAATACCAAGTGGATGAAGTGGGTGCATTGTCCATTCTAGCACAATATTGTTTTGTGTAAAATCATTAACTTTGAATACTAAGGAAAAATAAATTTTGATGGTCTTCATAGTTAATGTCCCCTGTCTATTCTGAAATAATGATTTTTATTTCCCTAGGACTTTTCAGCATGGCATGGACGATTCTGCCTCAGATTCCTTAAAGCCATTTTTCAAGCAACCATTGCATTGGCTTTCTTGCATATCACATTTCTACCCTTCTTTACTCAGGTGAGAACCTCTAAAAACTACACCATCTTTAATTCTTTGATTCCTTTGAAGTTTAATAGAAACTTTTATCCATGGAGGTAAATACATCTTACAAAAAGAAATTAAAACTTTTGACACTACGCAGGTAAGTAAAGAGTATATTTCTTTCTTTAGCTCAAGAATCCAAGATATAGGCCTCATAATCATTCCACTAACATAGTTTTACTAAAGTAACGGAAAAATGTGAATTTTTGGAATTTAGTTTTATTTTAGCTAATTGCCTAGCCATTTTAAAATTCATCCTTCTTGATCTATGACTGGGGATTTGACAGTTCTCCAGCTAATTGTCAAAAAAAAGCAATAATATGGGATAATTCATGTGACTAACTCAGAGCCTGAGGAAAAAGTTGAGAGAGGAGTAACTTTAAAAATTATGGATAGGGTCTTTCACTTTTATTATTTAATTAATGGCATTTAAACATAAGAAAAATCATTTAAAGCAAGAAATGTACTTCCAGAGTAATTTGATGACATTTTGTGGCATTACGTGGAATGTCAGATTGATTCTTTGCTGAATATATCATAGGAAAGTAGCTTTCCTTGGTATCCGTGAATAAATATATCATGTATAGCTGTAGGAGAATATTGTTAATCCCTACACATTCTTGATTCATCT